>NC_057415.1:24790766-25090766 GCF_019320065.1 Cervus canadensis
GTGAGTGGGGTATTAAAGTCTCCCCTATATTTGTGTTACTATTAAGTTCCTCTTTCATACTCGTTAGCGTTTGCCGTACATATTGCGGTGCTCCTATGTTGGGTGCATATATATTTATAATTGTTATATCTTCTTCTTGGATTGATCCTTTGATCATTATGTAGTGTCCTTCTTTGTCTCTTTTCACATCCTTTATTTGAAAGTCTATTTATCTGATATGAGTATTGCGACTCCTGCTTTCTTTTGGTCTCCATTTGCATGAAATATTTTTTTCCAGCCCTTCACTGTTTAGTCTGTAATGTGTCTCTTGTTTTGAAGGTGGGGTCTCTTGTAGACAGCAATATAAGGTCCTGTGTTTTTGTATCCATTCAGCCAATCTTTGATTTTTGGTATGGGGGCATTCAACCCCATTTCATTTAGGGTAATTATTGATAGGAATGGTCCCGTTGCCATTTACTTTTTTGTTTTGGGTTCACGTTTATACAACCTTTCTGTATTTCCTGTCTAGAGAAGATCCTTTAGCATTTGTTGAAGAGCTGGTTTGGTGGTGCTGAATTCTCTCAGCTTTTGCTTATCTGTAAAGCTTTTGAATTCTCCTTCATATCTGAATGAAATCCTTGCTGGATACAGTAATCTAGGTTGTAGGTTATTCTCTTTCATTACTTTCAGTACGTCCTGCCATTCCCTTCTGGCCTGGAGGGTTTCTATTGATAGATCAGCTGTTATCCTTATGGGAATCCCTTTGTGTGTTATTTGTTGTTTTTCCCTTGCTGCTTTTAATATTTGTTCTTTGTGTTTGATCTTTGTTAATTTGATTAATATGTGTCTTGGGGTGTTTCGCCTTGGGTTTATCCTGTTTGGGACTCTCTGGGTTTCTTGGATTTGGGTGGCTATTTCCTTTCCCATTTTAGGGAAGTTTTCAGCTATTATCTCCTCGAGTATTTTCTCATGGCCTTTCTTTTTGTCTTCTTCTTCTGGAACTCCTATGATTCGAATGTTGGGGCGTTTCACAGTGTCCCAGAGGTCCCTGAGGTTGTTCTCATTTCTTTTGATCCTTTTTTCTTTTTTCCTCTCTGCTTCATTTATTTCCACCATTTTATCTTCTACCTCACTTATCCTATCTTCTGTCTCCATTATTCTACTCTTGGTTCCCTCCAAAGTGTTTTTGATCTCATTCATTGCATTGTTCATTTTTAATTGACTCTTTTTTATTTCTTCTAGGTCTTTATTAAACAGTTCTTGAATCTTTTCAATCTTTGTTTCCAGGCTATTTATCTGTAACTCCATTTTTTTTTCAAGATTTTGGATCATTTTTATTATCATTATTCTAAATTCTTTTTCAGGTAGATTCCCTATCTCCTCCTCTTTTGTTTGACTTGGTGGGCATTTTTCATGTTCCTTTACCTGTTGGGTATTTCTTTGCCTTTTCATCTTGTTTAGATTGCTGTATCTGGAGTGGGCTTTCTGTATTCTGGAGGTCTGTGGTTCCTTTTTGTTGTGGAGGATTAACCCAGTGGGTGGGGTTAGACGATTGGCTTGTCAAGATTTCCTGGTTAGGGAAGCGTGCGTCAGTGTTCTGATGCGTGGAACTTGATTTCTTCTCTTTGGAGAGCAATGGAGTGCCCAGTAATGAGTTTTGAGATGGGTCTATGTGTTAGGTGTAACCTTGGGCAGCCTGTATGTTGATGTTCAGGGCTATGTTCCTGCGTTGCTGGAGAATTTGCGTGGTATGTCTTGCTCTAAAACTTATTGGCTCTTGGGTGGTGGTTGGTTTCAGTGTAGGTATGAAGGCTTTTGGACAGTCACTTATTACTTAAAGTTCCATGTAGTCAGGAGTTTTCTGGTGTTCTCAGGTTTTGGGCTTAAGTCTCCTGCCTCTGGATTTCAGTTTTATTCTTCCTGTAGTCTCAAGACTTCTCCAACTATACAGCCCTGATAAGAAAACTTCTAGGTTAATGGCTAAAAGATTCTCCCCCATTAGGGACACCCAGAGAGGTTCACAGAGTTACATGAAGAAGAGGAGAGGGAGGAGGGAGATAGAGATGAACAGGAGGAGAAAAAGGGGGACTCAAGAGGAGAGAGACAGATCTACACAGCTGTCTGTTCCCAGAGTGTTCTCCGTAGCCCAGTCACCTACAAAGATTCACAGAATTGGATTGGGAAGAGAAGGGGAAAGGAGGAAATAGAGGTGTTCTGAGGTAGAAAACAGAGAGTCAAGACTGGGAGAGAATAATCTTCGGTTTAAAAATAGGGCTTCTCTTCTTTTTTTTTGTAAGGTTATAGTGTATTGAAAATGAAAATTAAGGAGTAGTAGAGGAGTACTAGAGGACTTTAAAAGAAATAAGAGAAAAAGAAAAACAGAAAATAGAAGAGAAAAAGGAAAGAAAAAAAAGAAAGAAAAAGAAAAAAAAATTTTTTTTTTCCCCCTAATTAAAAAATCGTAAAAGTCTGTGGAAATGAAAGTTAAGGAGTAATGGGGGAGTAATAGGGGATTTTAAAGGAAAATAAAAGAGAAGAAAGAAAAAAGAAAAAAAAAGAAAAAAGAAAAAAAATAAAAAATTTAAAAAAAAAAGAGAAAAAAGTAAAATTATATCTAGGAGTTTCTCTGGAGCTGTTGCGGTCAGTGTGGGTTCGGCTCAGTTTCAGATAGCTCCTCGTTCCAGCTTACGCTTCTCGATATCTACAGGCCCCTCCGGTGTAGTCAGCGTTTCCTAGAGGTATTTTAATCTGTTGCACCAGTCCCTTCTGAAGCGGTTCCCTTTGTTTATTTGGCTTCTGTTTGCCGGTCTCTTCAGAGCCTCATTTCCGCCCTGACACAGGCGGGTGGAGGTGGACTCTTACTCAGGTAGCTAGTTCCGTTGCTCTGCGGGGCAGGGAGGGGCTTGCGCTGTGGGGACAGGCTTGCGCCGCGGGGATGGGCTGGGGCTGCCGGGAGGGGCTGACGCTGCTTTCTCCGTCTGTGCTGCTCAGGCTCCCTGCTGTTCTATATGGAGCACGCCCCACGCTGCTCGCGGTTCCAGCCCTCGGGTGTTCCACAAAAGCGCGGAAGGAAAAGCTGCGCCTGCTCTCTGTGCCTTCCCCGTCAGAGCGGTCCAGGCAGCCAGGGGCTTGGTGGGCGCACTCTACCCAGGTGTGGCGCGCCCCCTCCCTTCCGCGGACCCAGACTCAGTTTCCGCTGGCGCCAGTCGGGCGCGCGCGCCTTCCGCCCTCCGTGTCCCCAGCCCCAGTCCCCGCCCACGCCGGTCGGGTGCCTGCGGCCTGTGTCTCGCCACGACCTTCCCCTCCCCCCTGCCTCCGGCGGGGCTGGGCCGGTCTGCAGCCTGCGAGCTCCTCTCTGGACCCTCTCGGTCTCTTTGTTCTGCGAACGGCCGGCAGTGTGTTCGGGCCGGTTAATTTACTCTCTCTCTTTTGGTCTCCCACAGTTCAAGTTGGAAACTCACAGAAGTTCCCTCCGATTGTCCTCAGGGCACTCGGGCCGGACCCTACCCCAAGCAATGCCGCCTAAGAGCTCCCGGGACGGATCTCCGTCCTTAGCTCTTTTGTCTCACTTTTTATCTTTTATATTTTGTCCTACCTCCTTTCGAAGACAATGGGCTGCTTTTCTGGGCGCCTGATGACCTCAGCTAGCGATCCGAAGTTGTTTTGCGAAGTTTTCTCTGCGTTCAGTTATTCTTTTGATGAATTTGTAGGAGAGAAAGTGATCTCCCCGTCCTACTCCTCCGCCATCTTGGCTCCTCCCCCCAAGAAGGCCTTCTTAAGTGAACAATGCAAAGAGAATAGGAAAGACTAGACATGACCTAAATCAAATCCCTAACGATTATACAGTGGAAGTGAGAAATAGATTTAAGGGACTAGATCTGATAGAGTGCCTGATGAACTATGGACACAGGTTCATGAGATTGTACAGAAGACAGGTAGCAAGACCATCCCCAAGAAAAAGAAATGTAAAAAAGCAAAATGGCTGTCTGAGGAGGCCTTACAAATAGCTGTGAAAAGAAGAGAAGCAAAAAGCAAAGGAGAAAAGGAAAGATATACCCATTTGAATGCAGAGTTCCAAAGAATAGCAAGGAGAGGTAAGAAAGCCTTCCTCAGCAATCAATGCAAAGAAACAGAGGAAAACAATAGAATGGGAAAGACTAGAGGTCTCTTCAAGAAAATTAGAGGTACCAAGGGAACATTTCATGAAAAGATGGGCTCAATGTGGACAGAAATGGTATGGACCTAACAGAAGCAGAAGATATTAAGAAGGGGTGGCAAGAATACACAAAAGAACTGTACAAAAAAGATCTTCACGACCCAGATAATCACAATGCCGTGATCACTCACCTAGAGCCAGACATCCTGGAATGTGACATCAAGTGGGCCTTAGGAAATATCACTATGAACAAAGCTAGTGGAGGTGATGGAATTGCAGTTGCGCTATTTCAAATCCTAAAAGATGATGCTGTGAAAGTGCTGCGCTCAATATGTCAGCAAATCTGGAAAACTCAGTAGTGGCCACAGGACTGGAAAAGGTCAGTTTTCATTCCAATTCCTAAGAAAGGCAGTGCCAAAGATTGCTCAAACTACCATACAATTGCACTCATCTCACATGCTAGTAAAATAATGCTCAAAATTCTCCAAGCCAGGCTTCAACAATACATGAACTGTGAATTTCCAGATGTTCAAGCTGGATTTAGAAAAGGTAGAAGAACCAGAGATCAAATTGCCAACATCCACTGGATCATTGAAAAAGCAAGAAAGTTACAGAAAAATATATATTTCTGCTTTATTGTCTATGCCAAAGCCTTTGACTGTGTGGATCACAATAAACTGTGGAAAATTCTGAAAGAGATGGGAATACCAGACTACCTGACCTGACTCCTGAGAAATCTGTATGCAGGTCAGGAAGCAACAGTTAGAACTGGACATGGAACAAAAGACTGGTTCCAAAGAGGAAAAGCAGTACATTAACACTGTATTTTGTCACCCTGCTTATTTAACTTATATTCAGGGTACATCGTGAAAAATGCTGGGCTGGATGAAGCACAGGTTGGCAACAAGATTGCTGGGAGAAATATAAAAAACCTCAGATATGCAGATGACACCACCCTTATGGCAGAAATTGAAGAAGAACTAAAGAGCCTCTTGATGAACGTGAAAGAGGAGATTGAAAAAGTTTGCTTAAAGCTCAACATTCAGAAAACAACGATCTTGGCATCTGGTCCCATCACTTCATTGCAAATATTTGGGGGAACTGTGGAAACAGTGTCAGATTTTATTTTGGGGGCTCCAAAATCACTGAAGATCTTGACTGCAGCCATGGAATTGAAAACACTTACTCCTTGGGACAAATGTTATGTTCAACCTAGACAGCATATTAAAAAGCAGAGACATTACTTTGCCAACAAAGGTCTGTCTAGTCAAGGCTATGGTTTTTCCAGTAGTCATGTATGGATGTGAGAGTCGGACTATAAAGAAAGCTGAGTGCTAAAAGATCGATGCTTTTGAACTGTGGTATTGGAGAATACTCTTGAGAGTTTCTTGGACTGCAAGGAGATCCAACCAGTCCATCCTAAAGGAAATCAGTTCTGAATATTCATTGGAAGGAGTGATGCTGAAGCTGAAACTCCAATTCTTCGCCACTGATTTGAAGAACTGACTGACTAGAAAAGACTTTAATGCTCAGAAATATTGACAGTGGAGTAGAAGGTGACGGCAGAGGATGAGATTGTTGGATGACATCACCGACTCAGTGGTCATGACTTTGAGTAGGCTCTGAGAGTTTCTGATGGCCAGGGAAATTGGCGTGCTGCAGTCCATGGGGTCACAAAGAGTCGGACACGACTGAGTGACTGAAGTGAAACTGAACTGAATATATAAGTTTAAGGTGTACAGCATAATGTTTTGACTTACATACATCATACAAATATTATCATAATGTTTTGTGAACATCCATCATCTCATAAATATACTAAAAAAATATAAAAATTATTTTATTTCCCTTGATGAGAATTCTTAGGATTTGTTCTCTTAGCAATGTTATATATAACACACAACAGTGTTAATTATATTTGTTGTGTTGTACATTACATTCTGAACACTTATTTAGCTTATAACTGGATGAGTGTAGCTTTTTACTGACTTCACCCAATTTCTTCTCCAGCCACCCCCTGTCTGTGGTAACCACACATCTGATCTTTTTCTATGTTTTCCTGGGGTTTTTTTGTATGTGTAATTGACATACCACGTTATGTTTGTTCATTGCATAGTGATTCGATATTTCTTTGTGCTTCAAAATGATCACTGAATTAAGTCTAGTTACAAAATGTCTCAAAGATATTGTTAGTCATTGACTATATTCCCCACATGGTGCTTTTCATACCCATGACTCATTTATTTTGCAGCTGGAAGTTTGTGCCTCTTAATCTCCCTCACCTATTTCTTCCCTCAAAGCCCTTCCTTCTGGCAACCACCTGTTTGTTCTCTGTATATATAGCTCTGTTTCTGCTTTGCTGTTTTTTCAACTGTTTTGTTTTTTACATTCCACATATAAGTGAAATTATACAGCAGTGTCTTTGTGTGACTTATTTCTCTTAGCATAATACACTGTGGGTCCATCCATGTTATAGCAAAGGACAATATTTAATCTTTTTATGACTGAGTACAATTACATAGCTTGTGTGTGTGTGCATGTGTGTTTGTACCAACCTTCTTTATTCATATATTGATGGGTACTAAGTTACTTCCATACCCTGCTTATTGTTAATAATGCTGCATTGAATACAGTGAGGCATATATCTTTTCTTTTTTCTTCCTTGTACTGGAAGAATATTTTATAATTATATATTTGTTATATTTTACAATATAAACAAATATCAAATCATTATATAGCATACTTAGAATGAATATAATGTTATGTCAATTGTATCTTATTTATTTATTTATTATTATTATTTTTTTAATTTTTTATTAGTTGGAGGCTAATTACTTCACAACATTTCAGTGGGTTTTGTCATACATTGATATGAATCAGCCATAGAGTTACACATATTCCCCATCCCGATCCCCCCTCCCACCTCCCTCTCCACCCGATTCCTCTGGGTCTTCCCAGTGCACCAGGCCCGAGCACTTGTCTCATGCATCCCACCTGGGCTGGTGAGCTGTTTCACTATAGATAATATACATGCTGTTCTCTCGCAAACATCCCACCCTACCTTCTCCCACAGAGTTCAAAGTCGTGTCGTACTTCTTGTCTCTTTTTACTGTTTTGCATATGGTTATCATACCATCTTTCTAAATTCCATATATATGTGTAGTATGCTGTAATGTTCTTTATCTTTCTGGCTTACTTCACTCTGTATAATGGGCTCCAGTTTCATCCATCTCATTAGGACTGATTCAAATGAATTCTTTTTAACGGCTGAGTAATATTCCATGGTGTATATGTACCACAGCTTCCTTATCCATTCATCTGCTGATGGGCATCTAGGTTGCTTCCATGTCCTGGCTATTATAAACAGTGCTGCAATGAACATTGGGGTGCACGTGTATAGTAAAGTTGCAGGATATAAAATTAACACACAGAAATCCCTTGCATTCCTATATACTAACAATGAAAAAACAGAAAGAGAAATTAAGGAAACAATACCATTCAACAAAAAGAATAAATACCTAAAGAAACAAAAAGAATAAAATACTTAGGAGTATATCTACCTAAAGAAACAAAAGACCTATACATAGAAAACTATAAAACACTGATGAAAGAAATCAAAGAGGACACAAACAGATGGAGAAACATACCATGTTCATGGATTGGAAGAATCAATATTGTCAAATGGCTATTCTACCCAAAGCAATCTATAGATTCAATGCAATCCCTATCAAGCTACCAATGGTATTTTTCACAGAACTAGAACAAATAATTTCACAATTTGTATGGAAATACAAAAAACCTCGAATAGCCAAAATAATCTTGAGAAAGAAGAATGGAACTGGAGGAATCAACCTGCCTGACTTCAGACTCTACTACAAAGCCACAGTCATCAAGACAGTATGGTACTGGCACAAAGACAGAAATATAGATCAATGGAACAGAATAGAAAGCCCAGAGATAAATCCACGAACCTATGGACACCTTATCTTTGACAAAGGAGGCAAGGATATACAATGGAAAAAAGACAACCTCTTTAACAAGTGGTGCTGGGAAAACTGGTCAACCACTTGTAAAAGAATGAAACTAGAACACTTTCTAACACCATACACAAAAATAAACTCAAAATGGATTAAAGATCTAAATGTAAGACCAGAAACTATACAACTCCTAGAGGAGAACATAGGCAAAACACTCTCCGACATAAATCACAGCAAGATCCTCTATGACCCACCTCCCAGAATATTGGAAATAAAAGCAAAACTAAACAAATGGGATCTAATGAAACTTAAAAGCTTTTGCACTACAAAAGAAACTATAAGTAAGGTGAAAAGACAGCCGTCAGATTGGGAGAAAATAATAGCAAATGAAGCAACAGACAAAGGATTAATCTCAAAAATATACAAGCAACTCCTGCAGCTCAATTCCAGAAAAATAAATGACCCAATCAAAAAATGGGCCAAAGAACTAAACAGACATTTCTCCAAAGAAGACATACAGATGGCTAACAAACACATGAAAAGATGCTCAACGTCACTCATTATTAGAGAAATGCAAATCAAAACCACAAGGAGGTACCATTACACGCCAGTCAGGATGGCTGCTATCCAAAAGTCTACAAGCAATAAATGCTGGAGAGGGTGTGGAGAAAAGGGAACCCTCTTACACTGTTGGTGGGAATGCAAACTAGTACAGCCGCTATGGAGAACAGTGTGGAGATTTCTTAAAAAACTGGAAATAGAACTGCCATATGACCCAGCAATCCCACTTCTGGGCATACACACTGAGGAAACCAGATCTGAAAGAGACACATGCACCCCAATGTTCATCACAGCACTGTTTATATCTTTTCTAACTGGTATTTTTGTTTTGTTGGATAAATACCTAGGAATGGAAATGATGGATCATATAGTAGTTTCATTTTTAATTTTTTGAGGAATCTCTATACTGTTTTCCAGAGTGACTGAACCAATTTACATTCCCACAACAGTGCACAAGCATGCCTTTTTCTCTACATCCTCACCAACACTTATTATTTCTTGTCTTTTTGATAATAGCCATTCTAGCAGGTGTGAGGTGAAGATAATCTCCATTTTTATTAGTATTCACTATTTGATAAAACATTATTCTATTTCCTTTAGTTCTTTTCCTTGATTTCTTTTGTATCCTTTGGACACCACAAAGATATTGCACTGGTTGAGTGTGGAACTTTTTGGGATTAGGACTCATAGATCAAAATCTGGGGCTTTCAGAGTAACTTTAATTTAAGAGGGTTATCCTAGAAATGAGGGAACAAAAAGAGATGAGACCCAGTCGAGTACAAATTGGCCTTTAGAAAACTTAGACACGTCTGGCACAGTTAAGAACTGAGCAAAGACTAGTACCTAGGTACTAGGAGGAAGAGTTTGAAATCCAAATCCCCACCAAGTTATTGAAACAAGGTAGAAATATTGGATTTTATCTATTTGAAAGTCCATCAGTGTCACGGTTTAGGAATAAGAATCAGGGTTTCCCAGGTGGCTCAGTGGCAAAGAACTCACCTGCCAATGCAAGATACATGGGTTCAATCCCTGGCTTGGGAAGATCCTATGGAGAAGGAACTGGCAACCCACTCCAGTATTCTTGCTGAGGAAATCCCATGATCAGAGGAGCCTGGTAGGCTACAGTCCATGGGGTCACAAAGGAGTCAGACACAATTTAGGGACTAAACAAGAACAATCAGGACTAAAGGAAAAAAAATCAAACTGCAAATCTAGAATTCTATAGCCAACAAAATAAAACTCCTCTTAAAATAATGCTGAAATAAATGCACTTTTGTGTTTTTGTCTCCAGCAGATACACTTGATAAGACATGGACGAAACATCTGTAATGAAATCATGTCAGATGGAAATCTGAATTTATAGGAAAGAATGAAGAACACTGAAAATGTGAGTAAATATAAAAGATTACTTTTTCCCTCTGAAATTCTTTTAAAAAGTCCTGTGAAGATGGCAAATAGAAGTATATGACTATAAAATTCTTACATTATACATGAGGCATTATAATGTTAAGTCAAGATAAACTGTGATTAAGTATTATAATACTTTGAGCAACTACTGAATCGATAAGACAGTTATAGCTAAAAACACCAATACAGAAGATAACATGTAATGCTAGTAAATACTGAGTTCATCCAAAAGAAGTAGGAAATGAGAAATAGAGACAAACAGCAAAATAAATAGATAAATAAATAAAGAGAAAAAAAAAAACTTGAGAGAGATTAAGTCCGATCATATAGCCAACTTTATTAAATGTAAGGAGATTAAAAAGATCTTATCAGGCTACATTAACAATCAAAGACCAAATATATGGTGTCTCCTAGGGATGCACTTAAATTATGTAAATTCATGCAAACTTTAAATGTATAGAAGTAGAATAGTTATATGTTCAAAGAGAGAGAGAGAGAAGTTGTTCAGTCTTGTCCGACTCGTAGTGACCCCATGGACTGTAGCCCACTAGGCTCCTCCATCCATGGGATTTTCCAGGCAAGAATACTGGAGTAGGTTGCCATTTGCACTCATTTCATATGCTAGTAAAGTAATGCTCAAAGTTCTCCAAGCCAGGCTTCAGGAGTACATGAACTGTGAAATTCCAGATGTTCAAGCCAGATTTAGACAAGGTAGAGGAAACAGAGATCAAATTGCCAACATCCGTTGGATCATCAAAAAAACAGAGAGTTCCAGAAAACCATCTACTTCTGTTTTATTGACTATGCTTAAGCCACATCATCAACTCAATGGACATGAGTTTGGGTGAACTCCGGGAGTTGGTGATGGACACAGGGAGGCCTGGTGTGCTGTGATTCATGGGGTCGCAAAGAGTTGGACACGACTGAGCGACTGAACTGAACTCAACTGAAGCCTTTGACTGTGTGAATCACAACATATTGCGGAAAATTCTAAAACCAGAATTCTAAAATTCTGGTATGGGAATACCAGACCACCTGACCTGCCTCCTGAGAAATCTGTATGTAGGTCAAGAAGTACAGTTAGAACTGGACATGGAACAACAGGCTGGTCCCACATCAGGAAAGGAGCACATCAAGGTTGAATATTGTCACCCTGCTTATTTAAGTTATATGCAGAGTTTATCATGGGAAATGCTGGTTTGGATGAAGCACAAGCTGGAATCAAGATGTCGGGAGAAATATAAATAGCCTCAGATATGAAGATAACAGCACCCTTATGGCAGGAAGCAAAGAACTAAAGAGCCTCTTGATGAAACTGAAAGAGGAGAGTGAAAAAGTTGGCTTAAAACTCAGCATTCAGAAAACTAAGATCACGGCATCTGGTCCCATCACTTCATAGCAAATAGATGGGGAAACAATGGAAACAGTGACAGACTTTATTTTTTTGGACTCCAAAATCATTACAGATGGTGACTGCTGCCATGAAATTAAAAGAGGCTTGCTCCTTGGAAGAAAACTTATGACCAACCTAGACTGCATATTGAAAAGCAGAGACATTACTTTGTTGACAAAGTCAACAAAGATCTGTCTAGTCAAAGCTTTGATTTTTCCAGTAGTCAAGTATGAATATGAGAGCTGGACTGTAAAGAAAGCTGAGCGATGAAGAACTGATGCTTTTGAACTGTGGTGTTGGAGAAGGCTCTTGGGAGTCTCTTGGACTGCAAGAAGATCAAAACAGTGAATCGTAAAGGAAATCAGTCCTGAATATTTATTGGAAGGACTGATGTTGAAGCTGAAACTCCAAAATTTTGGCCTCGTGATGCGTAGAACTGACTGATTAGAAAAGACCCTGATGCTGGGAAAGATTGAAGGTGGGAGGAGAAGGGGATGACAGAGGATGAGATGGTTGAATGACATCACCAACTCGATGTACATGAGATTGACTAAGCTACAGGAGTTGATGATGGAGAGGGAAGCCTGGTGTGCTGCAGACCATGGGGTCACAATGAGTCGGACATGACTGAGCAAATGAGCTGAACTGAGAGTAGTTATATTAATATCAGATGAAGAAGACATCAAAAAAGGAGTACTTCCATGGCAAGGAGAGACTATTTCAAATATGTGCACCTAATTAAATTGAGTAATGCAAAAAGTACTGGTTTGAAGGTATGATATGACAATGTATAGCTGAAACTTCACCACATAAGTATCAGGAATCAGCAAAACCTAGACAAAACACTATGAAAAAGATAGAACAATGGAAAAACAGAATCAATTAGACTTTATTTGTATTTGCAGAACTCTACACCAATATCAGCTCAATACACATATTTAAAGGGAATATGATATGTTCACCAAGATAGACCATATGCTTGATCATGAAACAAACTTAAATAAATTTAAAAGCATTAAAACATACAGAGTACTTTCTCTCACTACAGTGGAATTTGAAAACAGTGAAAATCAAGGGAAAATTCTACATATTTTGAAATTAGGCAGCACAATAGCATATAACTCACCATTGCGATCAACCACAGTAACTGAACATAGTAGAAAATTACCAGATCATCTCAATAGATGCAGAAAAATCATTTCACGAACTGCAATACTTTTCATGATTAAAACATAAAACAGCTTATCAGTTACTAAGTTGTATAAGTTCCTTTTGTATTAACCTTTATCAAGTTTATGTTTTGTAAATACTTTCTACCATTTCATAGGTTGCTTTTTCATCTTGTAGCTTATTTCTTTTGCTGTGCAAAGGTTTTTTAGTTTGATTTAGTCACACTTAATTTTTGCTTTTCCTGCTTGTGCTTTTGGTGTCATAGTCAAAAGAATTACTGCCAAAGACCAAGGTCAAGGATCTTAGTCTCTGTTTTCTTTTAGAAGTTTTATGGTTTCAGGCCTTAAGGTAAGTTTTTAATTCATTGTGAGTTAATTTTTTTGTGTGGCGGAAGATAGGGATCCAATTTTCTTTTCTTTCTTTCTTTTTTTGGGCATGTGATTATTCAGTTTTCCCAACACTTATTGAAGAGACAACCCTTCCTCACTTTGAGTAATCTTGGCTCCCTTGTCAAGCATTAACTGACCATGGATGATAGGGCTTGCTTCTAGGCTCTCAGTTCTGTTCCACTGCTTTATGTATCTATTTTTAAAGCTTTTTGTTACTATAGTTTTGTAGAAGAGTTATAAATGAAGATGTTTTATGCTTCCAGCTTTGTACTTTCTGAAGATTGCTTTGGTTATTCAGGGTCTTTTTTGGTTCAATAAGAATTTTAGGGCTTTTTTCTATTTCTGTTAAAGAAAAAAAAAAGCAAAAATGTGCCATTAGAATCTTGATATAGGTTGTATATAGATACAGCTTTGGGAAGAGTGGATATTTTAACATTATTTTTTCTGGCCCATCAGCATAGGATATCTTTCCATTTATTTGTATCTTCTTCAGTATCTTTCATCAAAGTCAATAGTTTTCAGTATATAGCTCTTTAGGTTCCTTGGTTAAATTTATTTCTCAGATTTTTAAAAAATTCTTTTTGATGCTATTATAAATTGAATCATTTTCTTAATTGCTTATTTCAGATATTTCATTGTTGGTATATAGAAATGCATCTAATTTCTGAATGTTGGTTTTGTGTCCTGCAAATTTACTGAATCTATTTGTCTGTTCTAACAGATTTTTTAAATTTCTATTCAATTTTTTTCTCTAAAAGCTAAAACTGATCTAAAAATAAAGTACATTAATTTAAAATATAATTTATATTAGCAGACATATAAAATATATAAGAACATATTTAATAATATTGATGAGGAGAATCTAAAATTTATGTAGAAACCTAAAGGATCTGAAATAGCTGAAAAACAGGAACAATGTTGGAAGAGTTTAAAACTACATGATTTCAAGACTTACTATAAATTTACCGTAAAGTTACTAAGAGTGTGATGTCAGCACAGCACAAAGAAATGGATCATGGGACACTGTAAAAAATCCAGATATGCTCTTGCCTATATGACCAATGTATTTTGTTCAAAACACCAGCACAGTTCAATGAAAATAGAAAAGTATTTTAAACCAATCAAGTTGGTGTAACTATTTCAAATAGAAAATTAAACTCCATCCTCCTCTCATACCAGGCACAGAGATTATTTTGAGTAGGAGCATGAACCTAAATGTCAAGGCTAAATCTTCCATAAGAAAATAAAAATAATATCTTCATGGTTTGGAAATAGGAAAATATTTCTTGGACTAAATATTGAAGAATTAATCATAAAAAATTAAATTATTAAATTTTGTTTCATAAAAATTTAAAGTATTTTATTCAGTAGATGTTCTTAAAAATGTTTAAATGCAATGTATAAAGCTAAAAGAAAAATTTATGATGAATATAACTCAGGAAAGACTTCTAGCCAGGAAAAAAAATATGTGTATTTAATGTGTGTGAGAGTAGATTGAGGAAAATTCAACAAATTAAGTTGATATTAAGAAAACAACTAATCCAAAACTATGTATAAAATACTTGAAAAGAATTAACAAAATAAGATTAAAATTTTAGTATTTGTAATAAAAAGATACTAATGGCACTAATCATCAAGGAACTATAAGTAAAAATTAGAAAAGGAAATCATTTTGTGTCTACTAGAATGACTAAAATTTGAAAATTCATAATATCAAATATTGGTGGGGATTTAAGCACTTGGAGCTTTCATAAATCATGAAATGACAAACTCTTTGGAAAAATGTATAGTAAATTATATATCTGTGTGTATGTATATCTATAATTTATTTATACATTGGGTATGACACACCATTTACTCTTAGGTATTTATTCAAGAGAAAAGATATTTTCACAAAAAAATTACTACCATCATGTTCATAGTGGCTTTATGTGCTATAACCAAAAGCTAGTAATAATGCTGAAAATGCTCATGAATGAAGTAATGGAATAAGTAGAAGCAATGTACTGATACCACAATAACATGGATGAAACTAAAAAAAATATAATAATAATAAGTGAAAATGAAATTAGATACAAAACTCATGCATGACATATGATATCATTTTTTAAAAGCTAAAGATCAGGCAAAAATACTCTGTAGGGATAAAAATCAGAACAATGACTACCCCTGCTACAATGTGATTTGTTTTAATGGGGCATGAACAAGCTTTCTGAGGTGAGAGAAATATCCTGTATCTTAACTGTGGTGTTACTTACATGGATGTGTTAATTTTTCAAAGCCAATAAAGCTCTGCATTTAATTGTAGGTAAATTATACCTCTAAAAATGTATTATGAAGGAATACAGAGTCTTTTAACATTCATGTCAGTTCAGTTCAGTCACTCAGTGGTGTCCAACTCTTTGCAACCCCAAGAACTGCAGCATGCCAGGCCTCCCTGTCCAACACCAACTCCCAGAGTCCACCCAAATCCATGTTCATTGAGTTGGTGATGCCATCAAACCGTCTCATCCTCTGTCATCCCCTTCTCCTCCTGCCCTCAATCTTTCCCAGCATCAGGGTATTTTCAAATGAGTCACCTGTTTGCATCAGGTGGCCAAAGTATTGGAGTTTCAGCTTCAACACCAGTCCTTCCAATGAACACCCAGGACTGATCTCTTTTAGGATGGGCTGGTTGGATTTTCTTGCAGTCCAAGGGACTATCAAGAGTCTTCTCCAACACCACAGTTCAAAAGCATCAATTCTTCTGCGCTCAGCTTTCTTTATAGCCCAACTTTCACATCCATGCATGACTACTGGAAAAACCACAGCCTTGACTAGATGGACTTTGTTGGCAAAGTAATGTCTCTGCCTTTAAGTATGCTATCTAGGTTGGTCATAACTTTCCTTCCAAGGAGTAAGCATCTTTTAATTTCATGGCTGCAATCACCATCAGAGTGATTTTGGAGCCCCCCAAAATAAAGTCTGACCCTGTTTGCATTGTTTCCCCATCTATTTGCCATAAAGTGATGGGACCAGATGCCATGATCTTAGTTTTCTGAATGTTGAGCTTTAAGCCAACTTTTTCACTCTCCTCGTTCACTTTCAACAAGAGTCTTTTTAGTTCCTCTTCAGTTTCTGCCATAAGGGTGGTGTCATCTGCATATCTGAGGTGATTGATATTTCTCCCAGCAATCTTGATTCCAGCTTGTGTTTCTTCCAGCCCAGGGTTCCTCATAATGTCCTCTGCATAGAAGTTAAATAAGCAGGGTGACAATATACAGTCTTGATGTACTCCTTTTCCTAATTTGAACCAGTCTGTTGTTCCATGTCCAGTTCTAACTGTTGCTTCCTGACCTGCATACAGGTTTCTCAAGAGACAGGTCAGATGGTCTGGTATTTCCATCTCTTTAAGTATTTCCCACAGTTTATTGTGATCCACACAGTCAAAGGCTTTGAAATAGTCAATAAAGCAGAAATAGATGTTTCTCTGGAACTCTCTTGCTTTTTATGATCCAGCTGATGTTGGCAATTTGATCTCTGGTTCCTCTGCTTTTTCTAAAAGCAGCTTGAACATCTGGAAGTTCACCGTTCACGTATTGCTGAATCCTGGCTTGGAGAATTTTGAGCATTACTTTACTAGCTTGTGAGATGAGGGCAATTGTGCAGTAGTTCAAGAATTCTTTGGCATTGCCCTTCTTTGGGATTGGAATGAAAACTGACCTTTTCCAGTCCTGTGGCCTCTGCTGAGTTTTCCAAATTTGCTGGCGTATTGATTGCAGTACTTTCACAGCATCATTTTTCAGGATTTAAAATAGCTCAACTGGAATTCCATCACCTCCACTAGCTGTGTTCATAGAGATGCTTCCTAAGACCCACTTGATTTGCACTCTAGGATGTCTGGCTCTAGGTGAGTGATCACACCTTCATCGTTATCTGGGTCATTAAGGTATTCTTCATATAGTTCTGTGTATTCTTGCCACCTCTTCTTAATATCTTCTGCTCTGTTAGGTCCACACCATTTCTGTCCTTTATCGATCCCATCTTTGTATGAAATGTTCCCTTGGTATCTCTAATTTTCTTGAAGAGATCTCTAGTCTTTCCCATTCTATTGTTTTCCTCTGTTTCTTTGCATTGATCCCTGAGGAAGGATTTTTTTTCTCTCTCCTTGGTATTCCTTGGAACTCTGCATTCAGATGGGAATATCTTTCCTTTTCTCCTTTGCTTTTTTCACTTCTTATCTTTTCACAGGTATTTGTAAGGTCTCCTCAGACAGCCATTTTACTTTTTTGCATTTCTTTTCCATAGGGGTGATCTTAATCCCTGTCTCCTGTACAATGTCACAAACCTCTGTCCATAGTTCATCAGGCACTCTGTCTATCAGATCTAGTCCCTTAAATCTATTTCTCACTTCCACTGTATAATCATAAGGGGTTTGATTGAGGTCATACCTGAATGGTCTAGTGGTTTACCCTGCTTTCTTCAATTTAAGTCTTAATTTGGCAATAAGGAGTTCCTGATCTGAGCCATAGTCACCTCCTGGTATTGTTTTTGCTGACTATATAGAGCTTCTCCATCTTTGACTGCAAAGAATATGATCAATTTGATTTCTGTGTTGACCATCTGGTGATGTCCATGTGTAGAGTCTTCTCTTGTGTTGTTGGAAGAGGGTGTTTGCTAAGACCAGTGCATTCTCTTGGCAGAACTCTATTAGCCTTTGCCCTGCTTCATTCTGTACTCCAACGCCAAATTTGCCTGTTACTTCAGGTGTTTCCTGACTTCCTACTTTTGCATTCCAGTCCCCTATAATGAAGAGGACATCTTTTTTGGGTGTTAGTTCTAAAAGGTCTTGTAGGTCCATTTGGGGCCACCCAAGATGGGTGGGTCATGGTGGAGAGGTCTGACAGAATGTAGTTCACTGGAGAAGGGAATGGCAAACCATTTCAGTATTCTTGCCTTGAGAACCCCATGAATAGTATGAAAAGGCAAAAAGATAGGACACTGAAAGATGAACTCCCCAAGTCGGTAGGTGCCCAATATGCTACTGGAGATCAGTGGAGAAATAACTCCAGAAAGAATGAAGGGATGGAGCCAAAGCAAAACAATACCCAGTTGTGGATGTGACTGGTGATAGAAGCAAGGTCCGATGCTGAAATGAGCAATATTGCATAGGAACCTGGAATGTTAGGTCCGTGAATCAAGGCAAATTGGAAGTGGTCAAACAGGAGATGGCAAGAGTGAACGTTGACATTCTAGGAATCAGCGAACTAAGATGGACTGGAATGGGTGAATTTAACTCAGATGACCATTGTATCTACTTCTGTGGGCAAGAATCCCTTGGAAGAAATGCAGTAGCCATCATGGTCAACAGAAGAGTCCAAAATGCAGTACTTGGATGATTTCAAAAATGACAGAATGATCTCTGTTTGTTTCCAAGGCAAACCATTCAATATCACAGTAATCCAAGCCTATGCCCCAACCGGTAACTCTGAAGAAGTTGAAATTTCAGATAACACATATACTAAAACACCACAATCATCATAATATGTATTAAAATAGCTATTGAATCAGACAATATGGAAGTTGTTGGAGTTCAGTGAGAACATTGCCAGTGCACTATTAGAAACCAAAGTCAGTTTAAGGTTGAATGGGAAATGAAGTGAGTATAGCAAGCAATGATTGTTAAATGGCTATAGAGATGATGTTAGTGATAAGAAGGCATTTGGAAATAAATCTAAAAACAAGTGAAGTGAGTTTGTTTTTAAATTAAATAAGAAGTAAGTATATTCAAATATTAAGAGGAAAATTATTGAAAAACAGACCAATTATTGAATATTCATCAGGGAGCAAGAAAATATACAGAAATTAAGGGAAATTTTAAAAAGAACAAACTATCTAAGGGGTAGAAAGTCTTGGGATCATAAGCACATCTACAAGGATTATTACTGTAGAAAACATGGACACCTGGTCCATTATTATTTGAGAAAAAGGAGAATGGATGTTGTCTTTGTTTTCCATGAAGGAAAGTAAAGTTCCCTTCAGAAATTTCTATTTTCTGAATGAAATTGGAAGAGACATAATTTTCTGCTGATCCTGAGGAAAAGAATACAGTTTGGGGATAGATATATCTTCATATATTAATAAGACATATAGATATTAATAAGACATGTAGATAACTAGAGAGGAGTAACTGAGCAAAAAAATGAAGGATGGTCATTAGGGCATGGTGAGCTTGCAGAATTTACAATAGTATCAAATTTTGCATTGGTATGAGTTTTTATTAGCATGGTTCAGTATCCATTATGTAATGACAAAGAGAGATAGTTGAACTGGCCCAAGGGTTTGTTTTTCACTAAGGAATAAGGTCAGAGCAATAAGATAAGTCATTTTAGAATTATGGCAAGAAAATGATTAAAATAACACCAAGGACATAAAGGCATGAGGATGCTGAAAGGTAAAAGAAAATAATTTTACCAAAAGGATAGATACAGCTCATGAAAAAGAAACTGGTTTTTTCTTCCTAGTGAATAAATCCAAAATTGTGACTTTTCCCCCAGAGTTTTTATATGTCAGCAAATTAACATAGTAAAGTTGGAAAGTGAACAGATGGTCCCTGGAGCTGCCTATTCTTTTTCCAAAGCAGATGATGGTTTCCCAAAGGACAAATATTAAGTTACAAATAATGGTAATGTTTGATCTTTTTAGTTTTATCATACATTTCTGTAGTTGTTATCCACAGGAGCATCTATCACATCATTATTGCAAGTCATGAATTTTGTGAATCATTTCCCTGCCATATGGGGATATTTAATTTGAGGAGAAATCAAAGATATGTTTTAATCTCCATAAATTTAGCAGAATTAATTTATAGAAAACTTTCAGAATAAAATCTCAGTTTTCTAGAAGTGACATTGTAAAAGACATCTGTTTATCACAGGCAGTAAACCGTAAGCAATTACCTTGAAAAAAAGCTATACCAACAGTTATAAGCATAGCAGGATAAGCAGGTTGCCTGAAACAATGGGAAGTGAAATCTCTAAAAGTTAAGGGAAGGAAGAAAATTATCTGTCTTTTTAATGATTACGGGGAAGGCAATGACACCCCACTCCAGTACTCTTGCCTGGAGAATCCCAGGGACGGGGAAGCCTGGTGGGCTGCCGTCTATGGGGTCGCACAGAGTCAGACACGACTGAAGCGACTTAGCAGTTAATTGTTAAGCACCTCCCTTCAGTGTTCTTCTTCCTTTGACTAGCAAGATAAGCAGAAGAAAGATAGCTCATCACTCCTGTTCTATTCTAATTTAATTCAATTCAATGATTCTCTACTTTCCAATCCTCCGTTGAGTTCACTGCGGTGCGACCCCATGGACTGCAGCACGCCAGGCCTCCCCAGCTCTGGGAACTTACTCAAACTCATGTCCATGGAGTCAGTGATGCCATCCAACCATCTCATCCTCTGTCATCTCCTTCTCCTCCACCTTCAATCTTTCCAAGCATCAGGGTCTTTTCAAATGAGTCAGTTCTTGCATCACCTGGCCAATGTACTGTAGTTTCAGCTTCCGATCAGTCCTTCCAATGAATATTCAGGACCAATTTCCTTTAGGATAGACTGGTTGGATCTCCTTGCTTTCCAAGGGATTCTCAAAAGTCTTCTCCAACACCACAGTTCAAAAGCATCAATTCTTTGGCACTCAGCTTTCTTTATAATCCAAATCTCAATCCATACATGACTACTGGAAAAACTACAGCTTTGACTAGATGGACCTTTATCAGCAAAGTAATGTCTCTGCTTTTTAATATGCTATCTAGGTTGCTCAAAGCTTTCCTTCCAAGGAGCAAGTGCCTTTTAATTTCATGGCTGCAGTCACCATCTGCAGTGATTTTGGAGCTCCATATAATAAAGTCTGTCACTCTTTCCGTTGTTTCCCCATCTATCTGTCGTGAGGTGATGGGAACAGATGCCATGATCTTTGTTTTAGTGAATGTTGAGTTTTAAGCCAAGGTTTTCACTCTCCTCTTTGACTTTCATCAAGAGGTTCTTTAGATCCTCTTCACTTTCTGCCATAAGGGTGGTGTCAACTGTGTATCTGAGATTATCAACATTTCTCCCAGCAGTCTTGATTCCAGCTTATGCTTCATTCATCTGGACAATTCGCATGATGTACTCTGCATATAAGTTAAATAAGCAGGGTAACAATATGCAGCTTTGACATACCTGTTTCTCAGTTTGGAACAAATCTGTTGTTCCATACAATTTTAACTGTTACTTCTTGACCTGCGTACAGATTTCTCAGGAGGCAGGTCAGTTTGTCTCTGGTATTCCCATCACTTTAAGAATTTTCCACAGTATATGGTGATCCACAGAGTCAAAGGCTTTGCCAGAATCAATAAAGCAGGAGTAAATGGTTTTCTGGAACTCTCTTGCTTTTCTGATGATCCAACAGACATTGGCAATTTGCTGTCTAGTTCCTCTGCCTTTTCTAAATCCATCTTGAACATCTGGAAGTTCATGGTTCATGTACTGTTGAAGCCTGGCTTGGAGAATTTTGAACATTACTTTGCTAGCGTGTGAAATTAGTGCAACTGTGTGGCAGTTTGAGCATTCTTTGGCATTGCCTTTCATTGGGATTGGAATGAAAAGTGACCTTTCCCAGTACTGTAGCCACTACTGAGTTTTCCATATTTGCTGGCATATTGAGTGCAGCACTTTCACAGCATCATCTTTTAGGATTTGAAATTGCTCAACTGGAATTCCATCACCTCCACTGGCCTAGTTCAAAGTGATTTCTCCTAAAACCCTCTTGACTTCGCATTCCAGGATGTCTGGCTCTAGGTGAGTGATCACACCTCCTTGGTTATCTGGGTCATAAAGATCTTTTTTGTATAGTTCTTCTGTGTATTCCTGCCACCTCCTCTTAATATCTTCAGCATCTCTTAGGTCCATATCATTTCTGTCTTTATTGTGCCCGTCTTTGCCTGAAATGTTCCCCTGGTAACTGTAATTTTCTTGAAGAGATCTCTAGTCTTTCCCATTCTAATTTGTTCCTCTATTTCTTTGCATTGCTCACTGAGGAAGGCTTTCTTATCTCTCCTTGCTATTTGGAGCTCTCATTCAAATGAGTATATGTTTCCTTTTCTCCTTTGTCTCTTGCTTCTCTTCTTTTCACAGCTGTTTGTAAGGCCTCCTCAACCATTTTGCCATTTTGCATTTCTTTTTCTTGTGGATGGTCTTGAACATTGCCTCCTGTACAATGTCACGAACCTCCATCCATAGTTCTTTAGGCACTCTGTCAGATCTAATCCCTTAAATCTATTTGCCACTTCCACTGTATAATTGTAAGGGATTTGATTTAGGTCATATCTGAATGGTAGCATGGTTTTCCCTACTTTCTTCAATTTAAGTCTGAATTTGGCAGTAAGGAGTTCATGATCTGAGCCACAATCAGCTCCTGGTATTGTTTTTGCTGACTATATAGAGCTTCTCCATCTATGGATGCAAAGAATATACTCCACCTGCTTTTGGTGTTGACCATCCAGTGATTTCCATGTGTAGAGTCTTCTCTTGTGTTGTCAGAAGAGGGTATTGCCTATGACCAGTGCTTTCTCTTGGAAAATTCTATTAGCCTTTATCCTGTCATTCTGTACTCCAAGGTCAAATTTGCCTGTTACCCCAGGTATTTCTTGACTTCCTACTTTTGCATTTCAGTCTCCTACAATGAAAAGGACATCTTTTCAGTTGTTAGTTCTAGGTCTTGTAGGTCTTCATAGAACTGTTCAACTTCAGTTTCTTCAGCATTACTGGTCGGGGCATAGACTTAGATTACTGTGATACTGAGTGGTTTGCCTTGGAAATGAACAGAGATCATTCTGTCATTTTTGAGATTGCATCCAAGTACTGCATTCCTTACTCTTTTGTTGACTGTGGTGGCTACTCCATTCCTTCTAAGGGCTTCTTGCACACAGTAGTAGATGCAATGGTCATCTGAGTTAAATTCACCCATTCCAGTCCATTTAGTTTGCTGATTCCTAAAATGTTGATGTTCACTCTTGCCATATGCTGTTTGACCACTTCCAATTTGCCTTGATTCATGGACCTAACATTCCAGGTTCCTACACAATATTGCTCTTTATAGCATCGGATATTACTTCCATCACCAGTCACTTCCACAACTGTTTGCTGTTTTTGCTTTGGCTGCGTCTCTTCATTCTTTCTTGAGCTATTTCTCCACTGATCTCCAGTAGCATATTGGGCACCTACTGTCCTGGGGAGTTCATCATTCAGTGTCCTATCTTTTTGTCTTTTCCTACTGTTCATGGGGTTCTCAAGGCAAGAATACTGAAGTTGTTTGCTATTGCCTTCTCCAGTGGACAAAGTTTTGTCAAAGCTCTCTACAATGACTGGTCCGTCTGGGTGGCCCTACACAGCATGGCTCTTAGTTTCATTGAGTTAAACAAGTCTGTGGTCCATGTGAAAAGATTGGTTAGTTTTCTGTGATTGTGGTTTCATTCTATCTGCCCTCTGATGGATAAGGATAAGAGGCTTATGGATGCTTCCTGATGAGAGAGACTGACTGAGGTGGAAACTGGCTCTTTTCTGATGGGTGGGGCAGTTCTCAATCTATTATCCAATTTTCTGTTGTTGGGCAGGGCTGTGTTCCCTTCCTGTTATTTGACCTGAGGCCAAACTATTGTGGAGGTAATGATGATAATAGCAACCTCCTTCAAAAGGTTCCATGCG
Source organism: Cervus canadensis (assembly GCF_019320065.1). NCBI lineage: Eukaryota > Metazoa > Chordata > Mammalia > Artiodactyla > Cervidae > Cervus > Cervus canadensis. Next base: position 24,814,515 of record NC_057415.1, read on the forward strand.
TGCATTGCTGTACTCAGTGCCCCCAACCCCCAGCAGGCCACCTTCGACCCACGCCTCTGCTGGAGACTCCTGAACACTCACGGGCAAGTCTGGGTCAATCTCTTGTGGGATCGCTGCTCCTTTCTCCTGGGTTCCGCTCTGCACAAGGTTCAGTTTGTGCCCTCCACGAGTCTGTTTCCCCAGTCCTGTGTAAGTCCTGGTGGCTGTATGGTGCGGTTAATAGCAACCTCCTCCAAGAGGGCTTATGCCATACCAAGGCCCCTGCCCCTGCAGCAGTCTACTGCTCACTTACCTCTGCAGGAGACACTCAAACACAGTTCTGTCTCAGTCTCGGTGGGATCTCTGGGTCTTGGTGTGCACAAGATTTGTTTGAGCTCTCTGAGCATCTCTGGTATGAGGTTTGATTTCATGTGATTTTGCCCCTCCTACTGTCTTGCTGGAGCTTCTCCTTTGCCCTTTGACATGGGGCCTCTCCTCCAAGTCTCTCCAGTGCTGCAGTCACTGCTCCAGCATCGCCCAGCCACCACTCTAGCGCCATGCAGCTGCCACTGCAGCGCTGTATATCAATTATATTTCAGTAAGATTGGAGTATTTTTTAAACAATGGTATTGTATACATACAATGGAATGCAATGTAGGCTTGAAGAGAGAGCCGAGATAGTCTGTGAGAGCACTAAATCCTTCCTGGAAGGATTTAGCACTGACAGGCTTAGTTGTCAGTTTCTAAACCAATACCCGGGGCCAAGGGATGGGCTATACTGACTGAATTAAGTTAATTAGGGTAACCTTTGGCTCAGATGATAAAGTGCCTGCCTACAATGTGGGAGACCTGGGTTTGATCCCTGGGTCGAGAAGATCCTCTGGAGAAGGAAATAGCAATCCACTCCAGTATGCTTGCCTGGAAAATCCCATGGACGGAGGAACTTGGTGGGCTACAGTCCATGGGGTCACAGAGTCAGACATGACTGAGTGACTAAACTTTGGAGTTGGATTTGGAGTTATTCCCACCCAAATTATGTGACTGTGAATGAAGAAGAGTGATTTTCCAAACAACATTTGGAGACATATGCATCTACTATGTCTCCACCATTTGCTGAAATGGTGCTCAGGAAAACAAAACAAAACAAAACAAAACAAAACTGGATGTGATTCATAGCTGTAATCAGAGCTCTTCCTCTCTCCATGTGGTAGCAAAGATGGTCCTTAGCTTTAACAAGTCACATGATGCTTGGTGCATCTCAGATTTTTAACTGATCCTGATTTCATCATATCAACCCCTTATGAGCCTACCTTTGTAGTGGAGAATTGAGTTTGTGTGACTGACAATCTCATTAGATGGAAAAGGAAAAAATCCTTGATAAAAAGAAACATGTTATTTAACCAGAAGAAGGAGTAAATGTTGTGAGGTAATTTAAGAAGAATGAATAACAGACAGTTGCCTAGAATTAGGTTTTTCTTCTATGTATACTATTTAAATATTATTTTCCCTAATGGTGTATGTTTGCCAGACAGCCAAGATTTACCCCTTCTTTAAAAGGACAGAACTTAATCCCTGTATCTGGTTTTGAGTATAGGATCTCTGGGTGATAAACATTTCCTTAGCTTAAGTCTAGTTCAGCCAACGTGCATGTGTCCGGTTAGCCTCTTTGCCTGACTCAAGTTCTGTCTTCAGGGATTATGCCCTTTATCCTTCATCTTCACTGGCCACAGAGAAGACTCCTTTTGGGGGAATGTGCTGCTTTAGCCTACTGCATTTTAATCTGACGTGGTTGCAAGAACCTGGACGTTGTATCAATGTTTTCCTTTCTTTTTCTTCCCCACTGACCCAGGTCTTCACTTGGAATTTTTCTGGAAATAGTTCTTAAAACATGGATATGGGGAAATATGAATTATCTTGAATCTAACACCTAGTAAATATATTTAATGAGGTAGCTTAGTTATGGTCTCTGAATCTAGACCCTACCTTAAATCTTTCTGCTTCAGCTGTATTTCTGACAGTTCTGCTTACCCCTCAGCCCTCCGTTAAACCACTTCTATCTGATATTTACCTCAGAAATGATAATCTATAGTCATGAGACCCAGCTAATATTATTATAATCTTATACTACATTACAGAGATATAACTATTACCTTTGTAAGTACATGAAGAACAGCATTGAGACAGAGCCTAGGGCATCTGGATTTACTCTGTTCTCTGGCTTTAGCTGGGTCCTAATACTTTATTCCCATTGCTGTCTACAGTTACCTGTCCTTTCATCTTCCAATGATAACTTGAGGACAGATGTTAAAGGACAATCAATTTGGAGAGTTTTCAAAGTGCATGAAATACATAATTATCTGATTCTCAAACATTTGGATTGCTGATTCTAAGTAGATAGTATTTCTTAACAAAAGTATATTTTTTTCTCATCTTTTACATGAACACTTCAAATAAAAGTCTAGCTTTCTCTAGTACGCTATTACTAAAGAAGGCAACAAACAGCAGATATACTAATATCCTGACATTTCTACCAAGTTCCCTAAAGCCCCTGTGTCAGTGGACAAATCAGTGGTGACTTAAAAAGATACAACAGACAATAATTTGTCCAGGAGCTTTGCTATTTATAATTTATCCTCAAACTTGAAATTGAATAAATCTTCACTTCTTGGTGTTCCTTATTATTTTTTGACAACTTAAGGTCTGTTGACTGCATAGATGACATATTTTTTCATGACTTTTTTCTATTGTAATGACAAAAAGCAAATTTAATCCAGCTTAAAGAAAAAGAGGAATTTACTGGCTTCTTGTTTTACTCTTATATGTGAGTATGATACCTTTGTGCTGTATTTAAAAGGATAGTAGACTATGTCATAGAAAATAAACATGTATACATGAGCCAAATTGATCATTTATCACAGCTGGACAGAGATTAAAGTAGCATAGCATAATGATCAATAATCTAAAACACTTACTCCTACCCAGAAACTTTTTCTTCAACAAAGTGTCCTTACTGGACTATATTTACTTATAGAAATGTAAAGGGAAGTTATAATGGAGTAGAACAAACTATTTGATGAGAGAGGGCAGAAATCTACATATTTAGAGAGGAAACAGGTTGCGAATGGAAGGAAAATTATTGGGTAATATCGGTGGAGGAAAACATAGGTAGGCAGGTCCTGTTGTTATGTTGAAACATGTTGACCTTTCATGTTATGCCAGAAACCAATGTGGTCAGTTAAGAATTTCTGAATAAATCTACTCGTGGGAAGTGACAATGAGTCCTTTTATATAGTCTATAGCATACTAGTCTCAAACCAATTTTAGCATAAAGCTCAGGGTTTTCAGAATTTCATTTAGCCCAGAACTTCAATACACAGATGACTAAATGGACTAAAAGAAAGACCTCTATAGCTTTCTTTTTGAAATTATGGTAATTTCTTTTGTTAGATTAAAAACAAAAACAAATAGACTTGCTTTATGGGAAGGAAAGGAGGACTATTTCTGCATAGTAGTGGCTATAAAAAGTGCTCATAAATCATTGTAAGTAATAATATTATCTGTATTTTCATCTTCCAAATCACCTTGGAATAAAAGGAAACATACTACTCATTCCTAGGAAAGTATCATTTCATTTTTAGAGCAGTATCACAAGAAAAGAAACCAGCAACAGACCTGATATCTGAATACATTTTATAACTATTATTAAAAAAAAGTAATCTGGTAAACAAAGTTAAGTTAATCTAACAAGACTAAAGTGAATATTGATAGGGAGTAAATGGTTACACTTATAGTGTATTGCAGTTACATGTATTTATTGCCCATGAAATTTATAATGTACAAATCTGAAAATCATACAGAATCAATGAAAAGTTTAACCATCCATTTTTAGAGTTCTTCAATAAAGCAAATAAAAAAATCAGATTTTGAAGACGACTTCACAGTATTTATGAGAAATAAAGAATCTATTGGTATTAAGAATGGCAAAGAAATATTGCTTTAAAGTTTCAACTTTAGCTGAAAAATAGTTTCATATAAAAGATTCATGACCTTGAATTTGATTAATTCGGTACATTTTATTGCCTTATATTAGGTCTAATTTAAGCTAAATTATCTGGTATTAAAAAAGTTGACCCTCAAAATAGCTCCCTTTTCATCTAGAAGTCAATTTAGCATCAATAAAATCTCTTCACTTACAGTTTCCCCTATTTACTCTTTGTTGTTACAATTGCAATACTTGGGTAACAAATGTGGTTTCTATCCAACTTTCAGTGTTTGGTGCTTGCCATAAAAAATAAAAAATTATAATCTATAACAATTATCAATGGTACTGAAAAATTTCATTATTTTCCAGTCAGTAAATATTGTTTTGATGAGTTTGCACAACAACCTGCAGTTTTATAAAATTGGATCCATAAATAATATTGAGAATGTCAATATTTTAAAAGAAAAATTTTAAAATACTAATTCTTGCAAGAATAGTATGTAAAGGTAGTTGACTCTTAAATGTATGTGTCATACTGGAGATAGTTTGCCTTAACTCAAAGCTTAATATCCTACAATATCATGAGGCATAATTATCATTTGAATAAAATTTTGGTAGAAGGTGGTTGCTAAAAGTGAATATTCTGAGGCCAAATTGAGTTAGTTCAAATTTTAGCTGATTTATATTAAGTCTGTGACCTGCAGTAAGTTATTTCACCTCCTGAAGGCCTCAGAGTTTTCACCTGTAAATGGGGATAAGTGAAACCTATTAAATTATACAAAGCATTTAGTAGAGAGGGTATATAAAAAGGTATATAGCATCACTATTCATCAGGGAAATTAAAATCAAAACCACAATGAGATATCACCTCATACCTGTTAGAGTGGCTGTTACCAAATAACAGAAAAGATGTGGACAAAAGGAAATCATTGTGAAAAGCTGGTGGGAATGTAACTTGGTGTATCCCCTATGGAATTATGAAAGTGAAAGTGTGAGTCACTCAGTCATGTCTGACTCTGCGACACTATGGGCTTTAGCTTGTCAGCCTCCTCTGTCCATGGGATTCTCTAGGCAAGAACACTGGATGGGTTGCCATTCCCTTCTCCAGGGGATCTTCCCAACCCAGGGGTCAAACCCAGGTCTCCTGCATTGCAGGCAGATTCTTTACCGTCTGAGCCACCAGGAAGTAAGGAACTTCCTCAGAAAATTTAAAATAGAACTGCCATACCATCTAGCAATTCCACTTCTGGGTATATATCCAAAGGGAATAAAACAAGAAGTAAACCAATATCTGCTCATTGCAGCAATAATCACAAGAGTGAAATGGTGAAAAAAACCCAAATGTCCATTCACACACAAATTAATAAAGAAATATATGCATAAAATGGAATATTGTTCAGACAACAGAAAAAAGGAAATCCTGCCATTTGTGACAATATGAATGAGCCTTGAGGGCATTATGCTAAGTGAAATAAGTCAGACAAAGGCTAGCACTGCATGGTATCACTTATATGTGGAATCTAAAAAGTCAAACTCATAGAAAGAGAGTAGAAAAGTGGTTGCCAGTAATTTGGGTAGGGTGGGCAAATTAGGAAGAGATTGGTAAAAGGGTACAATTTTTCATCTATACAATGAATAAAGTTTGGAGATATAGTCTATAGACAGTGACTATAACTGATAATACTATTATATAATTGAAATTTGCTAAGAGGGTAGAAAATAACTGTTCTCATACACACATAAAAAATAAATATGTGGAGTGATAGATTTGTTAATTAACTAGATGGGAAGAATCTTCTCACAATGTATATCAAATCATCACAATGTACACTTAAATATTTTACAATTTTATATGTCAATTACAGAGCTGAACAAAATCTCAAAATGGTTCAAAATAGCAAGTTAAAACATGGAATTGAAATAATCTAAATGATTCCGATTCTAATGGCTTATAGGTACATTGATCTCCCCAGTATGTCACAATATAAAACATTTTTGAAAAACTAATGTTTGTTTTGAATTTAAAATATACCAAGCAATTTGATGTTTAATATATTTTAATTGGTGTGAGTGATGCAAACTGAAAAATACAAATATTATTTCCTTGTTAATTTTAAATAACTGTTGTTGACAACAAGTTAGCAATCCTAAATTTATGTTCAAGAAATGAAAACACAACATATTTAGTCTACAGTAATATGCAGCTATCTGTTTTTGAGAAATCGTAATCATCCTAGCATTTGATTCATCCCTTGTGCAAGAAACAATAGTGATAAGAAGAGACTAGAGGGACTTCTGTTAGGAATACACATAGAGTTCTAACTGTATTAAAAACATTCTGGACGTCATTTGGGTCATTGCAGTGAAGTATGAAATAGAGTTATTTCAGATGAAAACAATCAGATTTGATGAAAAGTTTGGGCAATGGCCCCTAAGAGATAAAGCAAATGTAACTGTGCTCCTTCAACCTAGAGGAAGAACAGATGATTTTTGGGTTTACTAAGAGGCTTGAGTATACGAAATGGTCCTTAAAAATAGATGAGGAGCAGATTTCTTCTTCCTAGACACAAGAGTAAAAGGGCTCTAATTAGATTATAAATCAGAGAGACAGTCTCTCCTATAACAGTTGTAAGATCTTGGACATAATTATTTTTAAGGGTAAGAACAGAGTCTGATGCTCTGAATGAGAAAAATCTATTTTAACGGCACTTGGAATAGCTCAGGCTGAGGGATGACTGAGCTGACCTTTCCATGGACACTTAACTCTGTGACTTGGCACACAAGTCTTTAGTGCCATATTTCAAAGGCAAACTTAAAATGGATCTCTGTACTCCTGAATGGAAATGGAACTGTATAGCCAATTTCAAACAAGTCTTTCCCAATTAACAGCTAAATTGTTTTGCAAGACATTGGAAAACATGAACCAAAAAAAGAGAAAAATCCATCATTGTCTGCCAAATCACTAAAAGATCAAATTCTAATATCTTACAATAATTTAAATGCTAACATCTTGCAATAAATTTAATGACCAAAGGACATAAAATGAGGATCATGGGCTATCAGCATTTTTGTGTGTTTTGAGAGGCATAATCTGAATAATTTACTATATGCAGGGATAAAAATAAAACAAGGAATCAGCTAAGAACAAATAGGTGGAATAGTTTTTAAAGTACTCTTCTCAGAACATGTAAAAATAGAAAGGAGAATGAATAATCACAGTTTAGAAGTGTCTATTAGAAATTTGGAGCAGGACTATTCACACAAGCATCTCAACCTACCCTATATCTGTGTGTATTATAACAGAATTGTGTAATTGTTCAGAACAAAGAGATTAGGCCCTCGGAGAACACAGATACTTTACAGAAGACAGCAATTTCATATAGACTTTGCTCCACTCAAGGATATATGAAACAACACAACAACATGGGGTATGTGAAGGACAAGCAGCTGGAACAAAGAAACCCCATACTCTTGGATGGGATATTTCTACAGAAAGATAAATTGTTTGGAATTTTCATTACCCTGCAAAGACAAGCTATTTTTAGACAGAAGAATCATAATACATGAACATAGGAAATTAAAATACTATAGTATATTTAATCAAAAGAGATATTGATTAGTTGAAGTCAGAAGTCTCAAAAAGCAAAATAACATAACTAAAATCAACTTTATAAGTAATCAGGTGCAATACGCAAATGTACTAAAACTTTTTAGAGCAAAATTGGTGAAAAATAAGCACTTCTAAAATGCAGAAGAAAAATATAAAACATAAACTATTAGTCTAAAGAAGGATTTATAGAGAATAGAAATTCAATATATGATCTGATAAGCATTATCAGAAAAATACAGTGAAAATGAAAATGTAAATATAAATAGAACAATTATCCATACTAGAGAAGAGAAAGATCATGATATTTGTAAAAAGAATAAATAGATTTGTGACTAGATATACCCTAGCTTTGTTTTTTCTGTTTCAAAAACTGAAATAAAATTTTTTCCCAAACTTTAAGTAGAAAAACAAGTAAATTTAATAAAGTAGTCTTTTAACTAAGAAACAAAGTTGTGCTAATTTCTGAGTTTTCTCTGCAATAGCAAACTCAGAAAGATCATGAAGACCTATTGCAGCATTTTGAGGAAAAAGTGTACAAAAGACACACTTTAAACCAAACATAAATGCCTATGCTATATGACAGTGAACGAAAACACAAAATGAAAAGAATTGATGATACATATTAATAAGAGAAATGGAAAAATCTAACCCACAGAAAAGAAAACTTATGGTGCAAATGTTGGGACCGAGCACTGAAAATCATGATATATTGAAGTAATAAGTGCAGATGCTCTTATAAAAATAGAACTAGATCTGCCACTACCTTTTTGGGATAGAAATAAGTGTGTGTGTGTGTGTGTGTGTGTGTATGTTTTATGAATGAATTGAGTTGGGTTACATTCACCTATTAAAAGATATAGGTTATCAGATTATGCTAAACCACAAAATCCAAATACATGTCATCACTAAGTGTTTCACCTGAAAAAAATAGTGAGTCTAAATAGAAAGATGAGACAAAATATATCAGAAGATGTATCAGGAGTAGATTTTACAAAAATAGGAAAAATTCTAGGCAGGACACATTAAATTATTAAAAAAAATTCCTTAGTTTTACATAATTGAAATTAGGGGGGCGGTCCTAAGATGGCAGAGAATAGGACAGGGAGACCACTTTCTCCCCCACAAATTCATTGAAAGATCCTTTGAATGCTGAGCAAATACCACAAAACAACTAAACGCTGGTGGAGGACACCAGGCACCCAGAAAGGCAGCCCATTGTCTTTGAAAAGAGGTAGGACAAATATGAAAGATAAAGAGAGAGACAAAGGAGTTAGGGATGGAGACCCATCCCAGGGAGGGAGTCGTAAAAGAGGAGACGTTTCCAAACACCAAGAAACCCTCTCACTGGCGGGTCTGTGGGGAGTTTTGGAATCTCAGAGGGCAACATAACCAGGAGGAATAAATAAATAAATAAAATCCACGGATCACACACCTAACTGCAACTCCCAGTGGAGAAGTAGCCCAGATGCTCGCGTCCACCACTAGCAAGTGGGGGCTGAACAGGGAGGCACGGGCTGCATTGCTTAGGAGAGAAGAAATCCAGTTCCACCCAGCAAAACAACAACGCAAGCTTTGCTAACCAGGAAACCTTGACAAGTCACTGGTCCAACCCCACCCACAGGGAGGAACCTCTACAATAAAGAGGAACCACAAACTTCCAGCATACAGAAAAGCCACCACAAGCACAGCAACCTGAATAAGATGAAAAGGCAGAGAAATATTAAGCAGATAAAGGAACATGATAAATGTCCACCAAACCAAACAAAAGAGGAGGATATAGGGAGTCTACCTGAAAAAGAATTCAGAATAATGATAGTAAAAATGATCCAAAATCTTGAAAACAAAATGGAGTTACAGATAAATAGTCTGGAGTCAAGGATTGAGAAGATTCAAGAAATGTTTAGCAAGGACCTAGAAGAAATTAAAAAAAGGCACTGAATAACGAATAATGCAATAACTGAGATCAAAAGCACTCTGGAGGGAACCAAGAGTAGAATAATGGAGGCAGAAGATAGGATAAGTGAGGTGGAAGATAGAATGGCAGAAATAAATGAAGCAGAGAGGAAAAAAGAAAAAAAAAAAGAATGAAAAGAAATAAGGACAACCTCAGAGACCTCTGGGACAATGTTAAATGCACCAACATTCAAATCATAGGAGTCCCAGAAGAAGAAGACAAAAAGAAAGGGCATGAGAAAATACTTGAGGAGATAATAGTTGAAAACTTCACTAAAATGGGAAAGGAAATAGCCACCCAAGTCCAATAAACCCAGAGAGTCCCAAATAGGATAAACCTAAGGCGAAAGACCCCAAGACACATGTTAATCAAATTAGCAAAGATCAAACACAAAGAAAAAATATTAAAAGCAGCAAGGGAAAAACAACATATAACTCACAAGGGGATCCCCATATGGATAACAGCTGATCTTTCAATAGAAACTCTTCAAGCCAGAAGGGGATGGCAGGACATATTTAATGTGATGAAAGAGAAAAACCTACAGATTACTGTACCCAGCAAGGATCTCAATTCAAATATGAAGGAGAAATCAAAAGCTTTACAGACAAGCAAAAGCTCAGAGGATTCAGCACCACCAAACCAGCTCTTCAACAAACGCTAAAGGATCTTCTCTAGACAGGAAACACAGAAAAGGTTTATAAACTCAAACCCAAAACTACAAAGTAAATGGAAACAGGATCATACTTATCAATAATTACCTTTAATGCAAATGGGTTGAATGCTACAACCAAAAGACAAGATCTGGCTGAATGGATACAAAAACAAGACCCCTATATATGCTGTCTACAAGAGACTCACCTCAAACCTAGGGACACATACAGACTGAAAGTGAAGGTCTGGAAAAAGATATTTCACACAAATGGAGACCAAAAGAAAGGAGGAGTAGCAATTCTCAAATCAGATATAATAGACTTTGAAATAAAGGCTGTGGAAAGAGACAAAGAAGGACACTACATAAAGATTAATATTTGGAATTTAGAAAGATGGTAACGATAACCCTATATGCAAAACAGAAAAAGAGACACAGATGTACAGAACAGAATTTTGGACTCTGTGGGAGAAGGCAAGGGTGGGATGTTTCGAGAGAACAGCTTCGAAACATGTATATTATCTAGGATGAAACAGATCACCAGCCCAGGCTGGATGCATGAGACAAGTGCTTGGGCCTGGTGCACTGGGAAGACCCAGAGGAATCGGGTGGAGAGGGAGGTGGGAGGGGGGATCGGGATGGGGAATACATGTAAATCCATGGCTGATTCATGTCAATGTACGACAAAAACTACTACAATATTGTAAAGTAATTAGCCTCCAACTAATAAAAATAAATGGAAAAGAAAAAGATTAATGGATCAATCCAAGAAGAAGATATAAAAATTTTAAATATGTATGCACCCAACATAGGAGTACTGAAATATGTAAGGCAAATGCTAATAAGTATGAAAGGGGAAATTAACAGTAACACAATAATAATGGGAGACTTTAATATCCCACTCACACCTATGGATAGATCAACCAAACAGAAAATTAGTAAGGAAACACAAACTTTAAATGATACAATGGACCAGTTAGACCTAATTGGTATCCATAGGACATTTCACCCTAAAACAATGAATTTCACCTTCTTCTCAAGTTACATGGAACCTTCTCCAGAATAGATCACATCCTGGGCCATAAATCTAGCCTTGGTAAATTCAAAAAAATTGAAATCATCTCAAGCATCTTTTCTGATCACAATGTGGTAAGATTAGATATCAACTACAGGGAAAAAAACTATTAAAAATACAAACATATGGAGGCTAAACAACACACTTCTGAAAAACCAACAAATCACAGAAGAGATAAAAAAAGAAATCAAAATATGCATAGAAATGAATGAAAATGAAAACACAACAACCCAAAACCTCTGGGATTCAGTAAAAGCAGTGCTAAGGGGAAGGTTCATAGCAATACAAGCCCACTTCAAGAAACAGGAGAGAAATCAAATAAATAACCCTACTCTACACCTAAAGCAACTAGAAAAAGAAGAAATGAAGCATCCCAGGGTTAGTAGAAGGAAAGAAATCATAAAGATTAGGGCAGAAATAAATGCAAAAGAAACAAAGGTGATCATAGCCAAAATCAACAAAGCTAAAAGCTGGTTCTTTGAGAAGATAAATAAAATTGACAAACCATTAGCCAGACTCACCAAGGAAAAAAGGGAGAAGAATCCAATCAACAAAATTAGAAATGAAAATGGAGAAATCACAACAGACAACACAGAAATACAAAGGAACATAGACTACTATCAGCAACACTATGCCAATAAAATGGACAATTTGGAAGAAATGGACAAATTCTTAGAAAAGTGCAACTTTCCAAAACTGAACCAGGAAGAAATAGAAAATCTTAACAGACCCATCACAAGCACAGAAATCAAAACTGTAATCAGTAGCATCTCCTGAATTGGCTGGCAGGTTCTTTACCACTAGCGCCACCTAGGAAGTCATGCTAATCTGCTTTAACACAATTAACCATAAGGTTAAAAAATGCTAATATGTCTTGATACTTATGAGATATTTTTGTTGATAGTGGTATTTTTATAGTAATTGATATATATATATACATATGTAAAATGATATATAAAATGATAACCCTTTATATATATATACATATATATAGTGTATATATGTATTTTATTATATATATATATAATCTACCTCTGCTACATTTGCATTTTTATGATATATTTCATTTCACCTCTCTCTATACACAGAGAAAAAGAAAATGAGTGACTATATTGATGTTGTTAGAAACAAACCTTCTTATTGTGGGAGAAGAATGAATCCACTCGAAAATGTAAAAATGATAGGAATAAGTCTATGCTGCCTGACTGAAATTAGAGGAATCAGTATGAACTCAAGCTACTGTCTACTGACACAGTAGCAGAAGTGTAGCAGAAGTAGCACTCAACTAACAAGCAGCATACCTAACATCAAATCTTAATTTCTGAATAATACTTTCAATTAGATCAAAGCAGTAGTTAGAACTGGACATGTAATAACAATGGACTTGTTGAAAATTGGGAAAGGAGTATATCAAGGCTGTATATTATCACCCTGCTTATTTAACTTATATGTGGAGTACATCATGCAAAATGACAGACTGGATGAAGCACAAGCTGGAATCAAGATTTCCAGAAAAAATATCAATAACCTCAGATATGCAGATGACATCATCCTTATGGCAGAAAGCAAAGAACCTCTTGAAGAAAGTGAAAGAGGAGAGTGAAAAGCTGGCTTAAAACTCAACATTCAAAAAATTAAGATTATGACATCCAGTCCCATCACTTCATGGCAAATAGATGGAGAAACAATGGAAACAGTGACAGACTATTTTTTTGGGCTCCAAAATCACTGCAGGTGGTGACTGCAGCCATGAAATTAAAAGACACTGCTCCTTGGTAGAAAATCTATGACCAACCTAGACAGTGTATTAAAAAGAAGAGACATTACTTTGCTGACGAATGTCCATCTGGTCAAAGTTATGGTTTTTCCATTAGTCATGTATGGATATGAGAGCTGGACCATAAAGAAAGCTGAGCACCGAAGAATTGAAGCTTTTGAACTGTGGTGTTGCAGAAGACTCTTGAGAGTCCCTTGGACTGCAGAGAGATCAAACCAGTCAATCCTAAAGGAAATCAGTCCTGAATATTCATTGGAAGGAATAATAATGAAGCTTTAATATTTCAGCCATCTGATGTGAAGAGCTGACTCATTAGAAAAGAATGTGATGCTGGGAAAGACTGAAGGCTGGAGGAGAAGGGGACGACTGAAGATGAGATGGTTTGATGGCATCACCAACTCAATGGACATGAGTTTGAGCAAGCTCTAGGAGTTGGTGATGGACCAGGAAGCCTGGCGTGCTGCAGTCCATGAGGGTGCAAAGAGTTGGACACAGACTGAGCAACTGCACTGAACTGATTAGATCAAAGTAATCAGGGGTCTTTGGGAAAATGATAAAAAATAGATTCAGATAAAATAAAGGTTGCCTGGAATATTTGTTTGTACCAGAAATAAAGGAAGTTGTGAGGCACCCCCCTACCAGATCAAATCAACCATACAACAGCAAAAATTAAAAACTGATGGAACATGTCAAAAGGACTTAGAACAGCTTGGAGAGTTCTCTGCCAAATTTGGGCAATTTTGAAAATAAAAATAATTCCTGTTAGAACTGGATTATAATATATTGACCAAAGGAATACAGAACAATGAAATGCAAGTGTGTTAAGTCTCTTTGCACAGAAATGACAAATCAACCCTAAAAGAGGTATAATAATTTTAAAAAATCAAAATTATATATGACCATAATACTTGAGTCTGAACTGAACTGATAAAACCATTATGAGAAAGGTAAAATGTGTGTGTGTGTGTCTGTGTGAGTGAGTGAAGTCCCCTCAGTTGTGTCCAGTGCTTTGCAACTCTATGGACCATAGCTTGCCAGGCTCCTCTGTCCATGGGGTTCTCCAGGCAAGAATACTGGGATGGGTTGCCATTTCCTCCTCCAGGGGATCTTCCTGGCCCAGGGATAGAACCCCTGTCATTTTTGTCTCATGCACAGGCAGGTGGGTTCTTTACTAGTGCTACCTGAGAAGACCCAATAAAAATTATAAAATGACTGTAATATATGAGTCAGACAAGAATTATCAGTGGATGACAAAACCATTGTGAGAAAGATAAAAAGTAAGCTATTCATATAGTCTGACAGAATCTTCTCAAAGAATGGTTGCTAATCACAATGAAAAAGTGATTCCTTTCCCATGGTGAAATCTGGTGGACATCACTCTCACAAAGTGATCACTCCTTAACACTAGTGAAAGGGAGTCTGACCTGTCAGTTTCACTTCCTATATTCTCTGATATGTTACATAGAAAAGGGAAAGACATCACTGTATTGTATTCTAAAGGAGAAAAAAAAGTTCAATCAATCTAATCATGAGGAAACAATCAAACCCAAATTAACAGAAATTCCACTAGACAACTTGCCTGTGTGAATAAATTATTTCAGCAGTACAAAAGACAGAGGGTTGGGAACTTTTCTTTTTTCCTTTGATTTATTAAAGAAGATGAAAGAGCTGTGACAACTAAATGCAATGCATAATCCTATTGGATCGTGGATCAAGAAAAACAAACCAAATGCAATAAAGGATATTATTGGAACAAGCAGAATAATTTTAATGTGGGCTGTAATTTAGCTCTTTATATTATAATGATGTTGAATTGCCTCAGTGTGTATATTTGTGTGATTATGTAAAGGAAAGAACATCCTTATTCTTAAGTATTTAGAGATAAAGTGTCACACTGTCTACAAACTGACTCTCATATGCACATATCAATGTAGGTGTCTACATATATATATATATTTAGAGACAGAAAGAGAGGGAGAGAAAGAGAGATGTGAGGGAGATGAGAGATGAAGCTGACATGGTAAGATGATAAAAACTGGTGCACCTGAGAATATATAGATATTCCTTGTCCTCTAGGAATTTTTCTGTAGCTTTAAAATTCTTAAAATGAAAACACTGGGAAAGAATTCATCTAATCTCAAATATTTAAAAGAATCACATTATATATTGAAGTCACAAAGATACTCTCAATTATTTATGAAGAAAGGAAGTCTAAAATCTTGAAAAAAATTGTATGCATATCATATAATACAAATATGGATTTGTATCCATACACACACACATATACACATATATATATACATGTATGGGCTTCCCAGATGGCACTAGTGATAAAGAATCCACCTGCTCAATCCCTGGGCCGCAGAGATGCCCTGGAGGAGGACATGGCAACTCACTCCAGTATTCTTGCTTGGAGAATCCCATGGACAGAGGAGCCTGAAGGTATGTCCATAGAGTTGCAAAGAGTCAGAAACGACTGAAGCAACTTAGCATGGAAGCATGTGTGTATAACAAAGTTGAAGGATATATATCACAACACTAGTGGTGATTATTCTTGAATGGTTGAAATAGCAATATATTTCACTTTATATTTGATGGTATTAAAATATATTTTGAATATTCTGTTATGGATAAATTCACTACTTTGATAGTGAAAATACAACAAAAAATAAAATTTCAAAATAAGCAATTTAAAAGGCACCCATACTTGAGTTATTTTCTCCAAAAGTTAGTCATGAAACTTTTCCCATTATATTATTAATATACTTTGCTAAGGAATTCATTTATCATGCTACTTGCCATTGCAAAGATTTTTTTCATAGATTTCCAGTCCCTCCCTTAATGTCAGATGACTGCAAGTACAGACTCATTTCTCTCATTGACTGCTTTTCAGACTGCCTTCAACATTTACATTGCTCATCTTGGAATAACTTCCAATGTGTTTATACATTTCTAGTAAATGTTGCCATGGGAGAGAATAGAAAATGTTGCTATATAACTGAATATATACAACTAGTAATATTTGAGACAAAGAGTATTGTGATGCTCATGAGGACTGTCTTTGGGGTCCGAGCAGCTTGCTTGAATTCCATATCAATCAATTAGTAATTTTGCATCCTGCCGGTTACTTAGCCTCTCAGATACTTTATCTTGTCATCAATTTCATGGTTCACTAAAAGAATTAAATGAGAAATTTGATAAAATGAAATGCATGCAGTATATACTTAATAATTGTCAACTCTTTGCCCTTTTCTAAAACTTGCCTGCTATCAATACAGGACCACTGATGATCAATCTCTTTTTGAAAATCTAGATGTTATTAGAAAAAGGATAAAATGCATAATCCTTTACCTAAGGATTTTAAAATGTTATATGTGAAAGACAGCAAATTATTGGCTCAGCCATTTAAATATTCACCTTTAAAAATTGGGTGAAAAGTGAAAATTACTAGAGAGTAAGAACCATGTTTCATTAAAATAAGTGAGGAATTTGTGAGGAATTATGTTGTGGAGATCCTAACTTAGAGGATAACTTTATTCTTCAACAGTTGAAATGAGGACAACTTTTACAAATTGGATAAAATTGTGGAATGTTTTATCTGCTCAGGACTAAAAAATAAAACAATTTATTTAGTGAATTTTCCTAGAAAGTTTATGTCTTAATGCGTAAGCACTCTGAGAATACTATCTTTATCTTGGATAGCTTTTTCAACAGTGTTTTTTCCCACTCACTTCTTCTGGTACATGACTTTGGAAGAATATCTTTTCCTTTTAAATTTTCTTTTGTGAGTTCTCAAATCCAGAAGAGAATTGAGTATAATACTCTCCCATAATATTATTAATATAATGTCTGTTCATATTCTCCCTTATTTTTCTTGATACAAATTTTAAATTTGATTCTGCTGTATGATTGTGAACTGTAGAACCAGAACAGATACAAGAAGAGACACATTAATGGAGGAAAGTAAAAGTGTTAGTTGCTCAGTTGTGTCTGACTCTTCACAACTCCATGGACTGTAGCCCTCCAGGTTCTTCTGTTCATGGAGTTCTCCAGGCAACAATACTAAAGTGAGTTGCCAACATAATGAAAAGGTGCTCAACATCACTCATTTTCAGAGAAATGCAAATTAAAACCTCAATGAGGTACCATTACACGCTAGTCAGGATGGCTGCTATCCAAACGTCTACAAGCAATAAATACTGGAGAGGGTGTGGAGAACAGGGAACCCTCTTACACTGTTGGTGGGAACTAGTACAGCCACTATGGAGAACAGTGTGGAGATTCCTTAAAAAACTGGAAATAGAACTGCCATATGACCCAGCAATCCCGCTCCTGGGCATACACACCAGGGAAACCAGATCTGAAAGAGACACGTGCACCCCAATGTTCATCACAGCACTATTTATAATAACCAGGACATGGAAACAACCTAGATGCCCATCAGCAGACGAATGGATAAAGAAGCTGTGGTACATATACACTATGGAATATTACTCAGCCATTAAAAAGAATACATTTGAATCAGTTCTAATGAGATGGATGAAACTGGAGCCCATTATACAGAGTGAAGTAAGCCAGAAAGATAAAGACCAATACAGTATACTAACACATATATATGAAATTTAAAAAGATGGCAACGATAACCCTATATGCAAAACAGAAAAAGAGACACAGATGTACAGAACAGACTTTTAGATTCTGTGGGAGAAGGCGAGGGTGGGATTTTCTGAGAGAACAGCATTGAAATAAGTATACTATCAAGGGTGAAACAGACCACCAGCCCAGGTTGGATGCATGAGACAAGTGCTCAGGGCTGGTGCACTGGGAAGACCCAGAGGGATGGGAGGGGGAGGGAGGCAGGAGGGGGGTTCAGGATGGGGAACACATGTAAATCCATGGCTGATTCATGTCAATGTATGAGAAAAACCACTACAATATTGTAAAGTAATTAGCCTCCAACTAATAAAAATAAATGGAAAAAAAATAAATAAAGTGAGTTGCCATTCCCTTCTCCAGGGGATCATCCCAACCCAGGGGTCAAACCTGGGTCTCCTGCATTGCAAGCAGATTCTTTACCATCTGAGGCACCAGGGAAAGGATTGTGAAATAGTATTTTGTCACATCAGAAATTTTCTGGAAATCTGAAAAGTGACTACTCAGATTTCTGGTTTGTTCAGAGTACAGACCTTAGGTCACAATCCCTCTTTATCTTGTGACAAAATTCATACCTTGCTTCCTAATATATTTCTGACTTAAATTTTACCAATAGAAGATTTTTGTCTAAAGTTCTAATAATAGATTGGTGATAGTCTAAGCTTTCAGCACTGTTACAAAGCTTCGATTCTAAGTTGCATAGATATGCTCAGTGGTAAGTTAAAACTACCATTTTAAAAATAAATTGCTTATTTTAGAATAGTTTTATGTGTAAAGAGAATCTGGAAAGATAGTACAGTTACTATATGCTCTTTACCTGGTTTCTTCTAATGTTAGTATCTTGCACCACCATGATGTACTTATCACAACAAAGAAGCGAGCATTTGTACGTTTCTGTCAAATAATTTCAGACTTTACTGGATTTCACAGGTTTTACCACTAATGTGATAAAGAAAAAAACCGTCTTTCTTATAATCATGGTTCTTTAAAGATGAAAGGTAGTATCTGTTAAATCTATAATATGACCTTCTACGAGGCAATGTGAAATGTTTTGAAAGTTTTATCCCTGCAATGTAACAACGAGCCTCAGGCTTCTTTTTGGCTCATTTTAGATTCTATTTATACCCTTCTTTCTTTATGTATGCATTACAACAAAGTTCTGAGCAAAATTTAAATTCTATTCTTCTCTCTTAATTACTATGATGAGGTTCCATTGTGTCCATCATCCTCTGGATTGGAGTTTGATAGTTGTCAAAAGATTAATAAAATTGTCAGTGTCCTTATTTCTAGACAAGTATAAACAGAGAGAATTTGTATAGTTTTCCTAATTCTGAGTCAACGCGTGGATTTTCTCATAAAAGGAAAACTTACTTTGTAAATAATAGTAAGGTTCAGTTCAGTTCAGTTCAGTTTCAGTTCAGTTGCTCAGTCGTGCCGACTCTTTGCGACCCCGTGAACTGCTGCATGGCCAGGCCTCCCTGTCCATCACCAACTGCTGGAGTTTACCCAAACCCATGTCCATTGAGTCAGTGATGCCAGCCAACCATATCATCCTCTGTCGTCCCCTTCTCCTGCCCTCAATCTTTCCTAGCATCAGGCTCTTTTCAAATGAATCATCTGTTTGCGTCAGGTGGCCAAAGTATTGGAGTTTCCGCTTCAACATCAGTCCTTCCAATAAACACCCAGGCCTGATCTCCTTTAGGATGGACTGGTTGAATCTCCTTGCAGTCCAAGGGACTCTCAAGAGTCGTCTCCAACATCACAGTTCAAAAGTGCTTGAACGAACTTTCAATTCATCTGCGCTCAGCTTTCTTTATAGTCCAACTCTCACATCCATACATGACTACTGGAAAAACCATAGCCTTGACTAGATGGACTTTTGTTGATAAAGTAATGTCTCTGCTTTTTAATATGCTGTCTAGGTTGGTCATAACTTTCCTTCCAAGGAGTAAGCATCTTTTGATTTCTTGGCAAGGTAGAATAGATAATGACTAACTCCTAAGGGACTCAGAGCTGGTGCTCACATCAAAGTTTGAAGAGTTAAATTAGTTAGCTGGCACACATGTAGAAGTCTATAAATTGATATGCGTAACACGATGAGCTTGAGCTTCCCAGTTGGCTCAGTGATTAAAAATCTGCCTGCCAATCCAGGAGACATAGAGATGTGAGTTCAAACCCTGGGTTGGGAGGATCCCTAGAGGAGGAAATGGCAACTCACTCCAGTATTCTTGCCTTGGAAATCCCATGGCAAAGGAGACTGGTGGGCTACAGTCCATGGTGTTGCATAGTTAGATATGACTGAGTGACTGCGTACTCACTCACTTACGAGCTTCTCACAACACTCACAGTAATTTTTTATTGTTATCAAAGAAAAGGCTCAGAAAAATTAACAGACTCATCCAAGATAATATAGTTGAGATTTAAGATCACATCTGTTCTGTTTCCAAAATCCTTGTACTTTCTTTTCTTTTTTTCCCATTTATTTTTATTAGTTGGAGGCTAATTACTTTACAATATTGTAGTGGTTTTTGTCATACATTGACATGAATCAGCCATGGATTTACATGTATTTCCCATCCCGATCCCCCCTCCCGCCTCCCTCCCCACCTGATCCCTCTGGTCATCCCAGTGCACCCTGAGCACTTGTCTCATGCATCCAGCCTGGGCTGGTGATCTGTTTCACCCTTGATAGTATACTTGTTTTGATGCTATTCTCTCAGAATATCCTACCCTCACCTTCTCCCACAGAGTCCCAAAGTCTGTTCTGTACATCTGTGTCTCTTTTTCTGTTTTGCATATAGGGTTATCGTTACCATCTTTTTAAATTCCATATATATGCGTTAGTATACTGTGTTGGTCTTTATCTTTCTGGCTTACTTCACTCTGTATAATGGGCTCCAGCTTCATCCATCTCATTAGAACTGCCTGTCAAACTAAGAGAATGCATAGCTCCTGGCCTGATCTGCCACTGCCTTTTGGGGGTAAAAATAATCACCTCTGTCTTATGGTATTTCCTCCTGACCATTGTCCCTCAAGGTGTTAGTGTAGGTGCTTCCTGTTCTCTAAAGTGGGTTATTAAAAAATTAAGTTAAAGCAGCTTATTTACCTTATGCTCTACTACCTATGAATTTTGGCTATCCAAGGCTTCAGCTATTAGATCCCACCTTGACTCCTTGTCACAAGAGCAGCCAGACCCTCGGCAGGCCCATATTCACTGTTAAAATCTCTTATGAAGTTGATGTAGTGCTACAAATCCTCCTGCACTTGATAGACTCAGCAGTCTCTCTCCCAGGTCCCTGGATCCTCTCAGTTAAGTGACTGTTTCTTTCTCACATCTTTCCCCACCCTCCCAGCATCATGTCATGTCATCTATTGGGAACAATTGTTGCTTCCATTATTTTTAAAATTACACTACCCCCTTTTCCATTAGATACAGTCCTCTTTATTTGTGTCTTTCCCAACTAGTCCAAGCCCTTGGCTCAATATCTCAACTCCCCACATAATTCTTGAGGCTCCTTTGTTTGGTAAACTTTTAGGGATGGTATCATTCAGTCTTTACTCAGAACATTAACTTTTTTTCACAGACGCAATCTGGAATATGTGCTGTATACACCTCTCTTCCCCTTTCAGTCCTGCTAGACCAGCACAGCCAGTATAATCCCAGTCTGACACAGCTGCAGGGGAAGATATTACACATCTTTTCCCCTAAATTCACAGTGCGGTGTTTTTAGCAGTGTGTATGTGTTTATGTTCAGTTGCTCAGTCATGTCTGACTCTTTGCGATCCCATGAACTGTAGCCCGCAAGGCTCCTCTGTTCATGGAATTGTCCAGGCAACAGTACTGGAGTGGGTTGCCATTCGCTTCTCCAGGGGCTCTTCCCAACCCAGAGACTGAACCCAAGTCTCCCCAATTGCAGGTAGAAAGAAGCCCATGTTTTCAGCAGTGTTACTTACTAAGTACATTTTTATTGAAAATAAATATGAAGAAATATCCAATAAAACTAAGTATTTTCTTTTTTTTCTTCATTTATTTTTATTAGTTGGAGGCTAATTACTTTACAATATTGTAGTGGTTTTTGCCATACATTGACATGAATCAGCCACGGATTTACATGTATTCCCCATCCCGATCCCCCCTTCCACCTCCCTCTCCACCCGATCCCTCTGGGTCTTCCCAGTGCACCAGGCCCGAGCACTTGTCTCATGCATCCAGCCTGGGCTGGTGATCTGTTTCACCCTAGATAATATACATGTTTCGATGCTGTTCTCTCTAAACATCCCACCCTCGCCTTCTCCCAGAGTCCAAAATTCTGTTCTGTACATCTGTGTCTCTTTTTCTATTTTGCATATAGGGTTATCATTACCATCTTTCTAAATTCCATATATATGCATTAGTATACTGTATTGGTCTTTATCTTTCTGGCTTACTTCACTCTGTCTTTTCATTCAAAGAGTATGGAACATTTTAGGGCTCTTGCTACATATTGTTTCCCAGAGGGTACTAACAATTTTCACTGATTCCAGAATTATATGATTGAATTCATTTTATTGCACTCACATAGACAATGTACATTAATTTTTAAACATTTTCTTATGCCAACTGGGTTTCCCTCATGACTTGAAAATAGTTGTGTGTGCTGAACTATCCAGGAGATTACATGGGGCTGCCCCACTCAGATCTCTCCCTCTTCTGTGGGATGACACCAATTTCCTATAGTGTCTCTGTGGAATCTACCTTTCTGTCAACACTTTCTGAGGATTACTTTTACTGCACTGTCTATCCAATTTTGTATTTTGGACTTTGCTCTGTATGTGCTTCTAGATAACTCACAGCTCCTCATTCTACTCTCTGCAAAATTATTCTGATTAATTCCTAGACAACATGTTGGACTGCAGTCTGGGTCTGGCAGCCTAAACTCAAGCTTCTCTGTTGAAGTGAGAGGAATCACTTTTTACCCTCTCAACCTTTCCTCACTCTGCTCTGTGCCTAGAGAAGCTAATACCCTTGTATTACTTTAACCAACTCTCCTTGACTTATTGCTTTCAATTAGATGCAGGCAAGCAGAGACACTGACAGAAAATCAGGGGGAAGAAGGAAAGTAAAGCTGAAACATTTACTCTTGGCTCCCTCATTATCCCCCAGTTCAGTTTTGTATTGGTTGGCAGTACCTCTCTCCCAAAGTCCATGGCTCTTATTGGGTTGCCCTCTCTGTTCAGCTATTTTTCTGAGTTTTAATAACTACTTTCTCCACTTGAATTTCAGGTGTTGGGGTGGTAATCACTCCTGACTGTCACCAGTGTCTAAGTATAACACTATTCTTTCCCTCAATCATGTTCAATCTTGTAACTCAACTGTTTTGTCAATACCCTCTCAAACAACCTGTTATCGTGTACTACCTTTTTCTTTGAGAAGTATGACTTATAAAGAGGGAATCTGAATAGTGACAGAAGGATATTGTTTCATGGGTACACCAAGTTCCTAGAGACCATTTATTTGGAATAATATGCTTCCTGCATTAAGTCTGGTGAATTCCTCAAAATTGGCCTTCATTCTTTATTATATTTGACTAGGCCATGGCTATGAACTCAGTCTAATGTTTGTTTATTTCATGTTTTCTATGCTATGGAAACATTTTTTCTGAGGCTTTAAAGTAGGGAGACTTTTTTGAGCTTATGTCCCTATAATTAGATCTTAGCTGCTGAAGGGGCTTCCCTGGAGAAGGGAAAGGCTACCCACTCCAGTATTCTGGCTTGGAGCATTCCATGGAGTGTATAGTTCACAAGGTCACGAAGGGTCGGACACAACTGAGCGACTTTCACTTTCACTGCTGAAGTGTAACTCTTAACACAATGGAGGAGACTCATGGGGCAATTCCACTGTTACCCAGGGATAAACTTTAAATAGAATCTCAATTTCCCTACCATGTTGGAATTTGGGGTAAGCTAGTTAAATGAAGTTCAGGATACTTTTTCTCAGAAACTTCTATGTTAAGGGCCAGCATGCTAGACATGTATCTTGAAAATGCCTTCCTGAAATCTCTATGGGAAATATCATTATCTCAGAGTCACAGTTCTTACCAACTTTCTTGGCTTTATTATTTGTCAATAGCTATCATCTTAAAGTCTACAAATAACACATGTTGGTAAGGATGTAAAGTAAAGGGAAACCTTTTACCCTGTTGTGGGAATATGTGTGTGTATGTGTGTATATAACTTCAGCTGGAAGTTAGGAAGGATTAAATGGATGAAGCACAGGGAATTTTTTGAGTGGTAAAACTATTATGTTTAGTATTTAAATTGTCAATATATGAGACTATGTATTTATTAAAACCCATAGGCCCTACAACACAAAGAGGAAACCTAAATGTATTCAAGTTATTATAAACAAATATCTATATATCTATTTTAGAGATATAATTTTCTATAACAACATGCTATATTATTACATTATAAATATTTATATTATGTATATTATTATGTAAATAAGTAAATAGTAGTTTCAAGGATCCCAGGATGCAATATAAAGTATAGCAAAACTTTCCAGTTATATAACAAATGTATGAAACCGTCTCACTGAATTGGGTGGTGGAGGGAATTGTTGACTCAGCAAACTTTGGAAATGAGTGAAGTCTGTACGACTAAAGGTAAGAGGAACTACATAAAAGCTCTGTACTGTCGTTGTCAAAGTTTTTTCCCAAGGAGGTGAGAGCTAACAATAGGTGTACTGGGACTGAACTATTAAGTAAACAGATGGTAGATGATGAGGGTCAGGTTTTTCACCATTGGAGTGAGAGTTCAGAGATTAGCAAGGGAAGGAGGTTACAGTGATCCATGTGGTAAAGGGTTAGTGTTGGAGTCACTGATAAGAGTTCATGTTTTATTTAATATATATACTGATGGTTATATATAGAAATATTTATGGATAAGTGTATATATACTATGTACACATATTATTTTCTTGCTCTGTGAGCTGAAAGGGCCTAGCAGCAATACCATCTCCATAGTTAGTGTTGAGCATACCTAGTACTCAGTTCTTGGTTTCTAATATCACTCTTCAGTGAAAGGAAGCAGAATTTCTAAAATAAATGACCAGCATAGGAAATATGCAAAATAAATCTGGAGAATGGAGCATATTGTAGTTCTATGAGCCAAAGAGATGTTTTGAAGAAAATCATCACAATGATATAATGAGAGTAAGTCACAGTAACATAGAAACCAACTAAAAAAGAGATTTCAATGGCCAAAGAAATGACAATTTAAGCAATAAAATAAAGTAGTATTGTACAATAGTCCAAAGTAGAAAATAATTGAGTTTATACTGATATACATAAATAATTGAATACATAAATAAATCAGGGAGAAGAGACAGTTCTCTTTTGCAGAATTCAAAATAATTTATGTAAACACAATGCTTTATGGAGGTGAAATATAACTCCTCACTCTTTAAGTGTAGGCTTTGAATAGTGACTTTCTTCCAAAGAATACATGGCAGAATCTGGGGAATAGGGTACAGTCAGAGGAACTTTGCAGTGAAGAAACATGACAAATACTATCTCAGCCAGGTGTTTAAGGTCTGAATCAATAATGATGAGTCATGTTGATAGCATATACTTTTTCTTGTTGACCATGCCCTATGGCACACAGGATTTTAGTTCTCCGACAGGGATGGAACATATGCCCCCTGTAGTGGCCCTCGAGGGAAGTCCCTGAGAGAATATACTTTTGATTTTATGAGATGAAAATGTCATTTTACTTATGCATTTCCTCTCCAAAATATACAATTTCAACCTAATCATAAGAAAAACATCAGGCATCCCAGTTGAGGGACATCCTATAAAATATCCAACCAGGATTCCTCAGAACTGTCAAGGTCACCAAAAATAGCAACATTTTGAGAAGGACGGCTTAAAGAGACATGGTGACTAAACATAATGTGATGTCTTGGATGGGATGTTAGAACAGAAACAGGAAAATAATATATACTTTAGTTAATAATATTAACAATATTGATTCACTAGTTACAATAAATGCACCATAATAAAAGATGCTAATAACAGGGAAACACAGCTGATTTTACGGGAACTCTCTTTACTAACTGCAATTTTTCTGTAAATTAAAACCTCTTCTATATTGAAATTCTTCAAAATTATCTAAAGACTATTTATTTATATTCAGAAATAATATGGAGAAAAGAATTGCTAAGAAAAATAATATGGCACATCTATACATTTGGTATATACTTCTTTTAATTTATGAAGGATATATTCTTAAAATTTTTAATTCTAATTGGGACTACATATATGAGACTACACTATGAGTACAAAATTATCAATAATGATTATTTCTGGGTGGTTGAATTGTGAAAAAAGAAATTGCATCAGAAAAATTTCTGATCTCATAAAAGGAGCAAAAATTATCTGCATGATGAGTAAGCAACACACAAAAAAAGTTATTACAAGCAAGAGGAAAATGTGCATCTATCAAAATCATCCTTTTCCTAAGAATTATTTTGTGTTCAGACATTACACAGTAGTTTTTGTTAAACTAACTTGTTTCACTCCTCTCTTCAGTGGATTTTGTTCTACTGCTACATTATAATGTCTTCAGGGATAGCCTTCCATTTTTACAGAAAAGTCAATTACATACTTGCCCTGATAATTTCTCTGAAGATTTACTTTCCCTAGTTGCTGCACAGGGTTTTCTGTCTTCCCTCTAGGAATTCTAAAGCACATAACAGACATTAATCTTCCTCTTCTTCCCCTAGACCAAACATTCATATAATTGTGCACATGTGTGCATACACACACACAGACACAGACACATGCATATACACAGACACACACTTTTGTCTGCTCTTCAAACAATGTCAGAAATTCAAAATGATCTTTTTAATTGATCTTGATATAACTCAGCTAAAGGATATCCATGATAGGAGTAGGTAAGGCAGGGATCCTATCCAACAGCTTCATGGCTAGTAGCAGTCATTCAGGAGGTTGAAATTCTCCTGAAAACTGCAAATCAGGGCTTGGTACTCCCAAGTGCAGTAACTGCCAGGAGCAACTCATCTTTGGAAAAATTATTTTATGAGTAACAAACTCAGTTCTCAGTTACTAGATAAGTGAGTTATCCATTTCTCTCTTTTCCTGGTAGATTATATACTGCATTGTTTTCCTATGTTATTTGACAAGACCTTACTTCTAAGTCATGCTTTTTGAAGTTATGGTTGCTCTATTCCAAAGAAATAAAGCTTTAAAAATCACATTCTTTTGGATTCACAGTTCATATTATGAAACTTTGAAAATCTGATCAGTTTCCCAAAGCATATCTAGTAAATGTCTATTCCGTTTATTCATCTAATTTAAAATTTTCAATGGATGATAACATTAATATCATTAAAATCAATACCATTCTGAATATTCAATAGTTTATTAATAGCTATCCATAAGTATCTGTAAGAATGTTATCCATAAAAGTCAGACTAAAACAGGGGAGAAGGACTGCAGAGATTTACCAAGAAATTATAATCCTCTTTCAGTTATCATGTATTGAGTGCTTACTATAATGCCAAGCATAAGTTGTTTCTATGCATCATCTCATTTGAAAAACATCTGATCCCACAAAGTATTAGTTCCATTTTACAAGTAAGGAAACTGTGGGGTATACAGATTACAAATTCTGACTCAAGTCTTACATAGAGCAAATGGAAGAGCCAGGGTTTGGACCTGGGAACTTTCATCTCGGAAATCAAACTCTATAATTTGAAGGCTACAATATTGGTAACATCAAATAAAAAAGTAAAATAATGAACTCAAGACTGATATATGTGAGAAGTTCTGTGAAAATTCAAAAGCATTATTCAAAAGCTGCTTGGCAAGAGATCAAAGACAGGGATTATCCATATGGTATGTAATCTACAAAATTGTAAAATTACTATGTTGCACACCTGAGAAATGCAATGCTTTCATGAATTTATGGTAAATGTTCTACATTAAGATAATAACAGATACTACTAAAAGTTTTAATAGTTTTACTTTATTCAGTTTTCACAATGAGCATGTAAATTATATTTATTATATACATGCAATAATTGCAGAAACCAGGGTTAGGAGACCTATGTGCTTTCCCAAAGTCACACAGCTAGTAAGAGCCATAGATAGGAATTAAACTCTAGACAAGGTGGGAGCTCCCACCTTCATGCCTGGATTACACTGCAATCTCTCAAAATGTAGTGCTATTGAAGGATAGAGGCTATTTAGTGTATGTGCAACAACCTGATAAAATTCTACACTGAGTGAATAGCCACAGAATTCTCTTATAGAGAAACTTACATATTAGTACTTGTAGAACTCTACTTTTTTTCATTTGGAAAGGTTATTTTCCTTTTACCTTTGAAACAATAAACTTAATAACTTTATTATAAAAACAAAAGTTTGGAATTCATATATCTTTACTATATGTTATAGGAGAAAAAATGGATTAATGACTCTTCTACTTACATCTCAATTGTACAATATAGCTGATAGGAAGACCATTTCACCTTGTTCATTAATTTAATATAAAAAAAAATAAATGAAAGCTACCAGAAAGACACATAAATTTATACCTATATGGCAGGTTTTCTCTAGCAAGAGGAGTTATTATAATATAAAGATAGTTCTGAAAATAAATTCACAAATCAAGCTAAATTTTAATGACCCAAATTTTTAGATTTCCAAAATTGTGTTGATCATTGCTCAACAAATAAGCAAATAACAACAACCCTGCCAGCTAAAAAATTCAACTTAGCTACCTATATTCATTGAAAAATAGTTGCAGAACTGTGTTTTCAGTTCCCGACCTAAAAAATAGTTTTAATGCTACTCTACAATCATTAGTTCATTCATTTATTTACTCAACAAGTAATTTCAAACACTTAACAAATGCAAAGTACAGTGATTTCTGGGAGAAAGGACTTCAATGAGTTTATAGTAAAATTATATTTGTTGAGAAGACTGAGAAATATCCAGATGAAAGTTGAATTTTAAAAAATAAATAGATCTTGAATAATAAAACAATATTAGAGTTGAAACAAGATACTACTGGCTATATTTATGTTGTTATTGTTTATGTTTTAACAAAGATAATATCTCTTAATTAAAGGCAGTTTTAAAATTTGATAGAAAAGTAGTTTTATTCTGGTAAACACTGTGGTAGAATATAGATCTGTAATAAAAAATAACTAGCTGTATTCTGTAGAAATTTGAACTATCTCTCAAAGATTTTGTGTGTGTGTGTGTGTTTGAAAATTCCAATAAAAGAAAAAAAAAGGCCATTTGAAACTATATACTAATTTCTAATTATATATTTAGAGTTATTATTGAGAGAGTCAATTCCTAGGCAGGATGATAAAAAGACCAGGTTACCCGAGGAGGAGAGATGGGTGGGGTTCTCTAGGAAGAGCTAGGGTCTAGAATTCTCAAGAAGGAGGAAAGGACAAAGGGTTTTTGTTGTTGTTGTTGTTTGCTTCCTCTGCATTCCTTAGTCTTATTCACATAAAGCTATTTTATTTATTTAAGCCCTGGGCTGATGGTTACACAACAAACAAATTAGTTTAAACACTGTATTAGGGATTTAGTTCAGTTCAGTAGCTCAGTCCTGTCTATTTGCAACAACATGGACTAGCATTCCAGGCTTACCTGTCCATCACCAACTCCCAAAGCCTACTCAAACTCATGTTCATCATGTTGGTTATGCCATCCAACCATCTTATCCTTTGCCATCCCCTTCTCCTCCCACCTTCAATCTTTCCCAGCATCAGGGCCTTTTCAAATGAATTGGTTCTTCGCATCAGGTGGCTAAAGTATTCGAGTTTCAGCATCAGCATCAGTCCTTCCAATGCATGTTCAGGACTGATTTCCTTTAGGATGGACTGGTTGGATCTCCTTGCTGTCCAAGGGACTCTCAGGAGTCTTCTCCAACACCACAGTTTCAAAGCTTCAATTCTTCAATGCTCAGCTTTCCTTATAGTCCAACTCATATCCATACATGACTACTGGAAAAACCAAAGCTTTTACTAGATAGACCTTTGTTGACAAAGCAATGTCTTTGCTTTTTAATATGCTCTCTAGGTTGGTCATAGATTTTCTACCAAGGCTCAAGCATCTTTAAATCTCTTGGCTGCAGTCATCATCTGCAGTGATTTTGGAGCTCCAAAAAATAAAGTCTCTCATTGTTTCCCCATCTACTTGCCATGAAGTGATGGGACCAGATGCCATGATCTTATTTTTCTGAATGTTGAGTTTTAAACCTAATTTTTCACTCTCCTCTTTCACTTTCATCACGAGGCTCTTTAGTTATTCTTTGCTTTCTGCCATGAGTGTGATGTCATCTGGATATATGAGGTTATTGATATTTCTCCTGGCAGTCTTGATTCCAGCATGTGTTTCATACAGTCCGGCATTTCTCAAGATGTACTCTGCATATAAGTTAAATGAGCAGGGTGATGATATAAATCCTTGATGAACTACTTTCCCAATTTGGAAGGAGTCTGTTGTTCCATGTCCAGTTCTGTTGTTTCTTGACCTGCATACAGATGCTCAGTGAATCTGTAATTCAATTTTCTGTTGATGGTTGGGGCTGTGTTTCTTCCCTATCATTTGACCTGAGGCCAAACTGTGGTGGAGGTGATTGCGACTCCGTGGACTGTAGCCTAGCAGCCTCCTCCAACCATGGGATTTTCCAGGCAAGAACATTGGAGTGGGTTGCCATTTCCTTCTCCAGGGGATCTTCCCAACCCAGGGATCAAACCCAGGGATCAAACCTGGGTCTCCCACATTGGAGGCAGACACTTTAACCTCTGAACCACCAGGGAAGCCCTGAAGATAATGGCAACCTCCTTCAAAAGGTCCCATGCACGCACTGCTGCATGCAGTGTGCCCAAACCTACAGCAGCCCACTGACACATGCTTCCGCCAGGGACTCCTGGGCACTCATGTGCAAGTCTGGGTCAGTCTCTTGTGGAGTCACTGTTCCTTTCTCCTGGGTCCTGGTGTGCACAATGTATTGTTTGTGCCCTCCAAGAGTCTGTTTCCCAGTCCTGTGTAAGTTATTGTGGCTCTATGTTGGGGTTAATGGTGACCTCTTCCAAGAGGGCTTATGTGATAACCGGGTCTACTGCACCCAGAGCCCGTGCCCTTGCAGCAACCCACTGCTGACCCGTACATCTGCAGGAGATACTTAAACACATTTCTGTCTCAATCTCTGCGGGGTCTCTGGGTTCTGGTGTGCACAGAGTTTATTCAAGCCCTCTATGCATCTCTGGTGGGTATGGGATTTGATTCTAAACATGATTTTGCCTCTCCTACGATCTTGCTGGGGCTTCTCCTTTGCCCTTGGACATGGGTATCTCCTCAAAGTCGCTCCAGCGCCCACCTACTTGCTGGGGCTTCTTTGCTCTTGGACATGGGGTATCATCTCAAAGTGCTTCCAGTGCCCCACAGCCACTGCTCCAACATCACCCTAACCAATCTGATCACATAGACCACAGCCTTGTCTAGTTCAATGAAATTATGAACTGTGCCTTGTAGGACCACCCAAGATGGATGGATCACAGTGGAGAACTCTGAAAAAACATGGCTCCACTGGAAAAGAGAATGGTAATCCACTTCAGTATTCCTGCCTTGAGAACCCCATGAACAGTACGAAAAGGCAAAAAGATAGGATACTGAATGATGAACTCCCCAGGTCGGCAGGTGCCTCTTATGCTACTGGAGATCAGAGGAGAAATAACTCCAGAAAGAATGAAGAGATGCAGCCACACCAAAAAGAACACCCAGTTGTGGATGTGACTGGTGATGGAAGTAAAGTTTGATGCTATAAAGAGCAATACTGCATATGAACCTGGAATGTAAGGTCCTTGAATCAAGGTAAATTGGAAGTGGTCAAACATGAGATGGCAATTGTGAATATCTACATTTTAGGGATCAGCAAACTAAAATGGACTGGAATGGGTGAATTTAACTCAGATGACCAATGCATCTACTACTGTGGGCAAGAAGCCCTTAGAAGGAATGGAGTAGCCACCATAGTCAACAAAAGAGTCCAAATTGCAGTGCCTGCATGCAATCTCAAAAATGACAGAGTGATCTCTGTTCGTTTCCAAGGCACACCATTCAATATCACAGTAATCCAACTCTATACCTTGACTAGTAATGCTGAAGAAGCTGAATGGTTCTATGAAGACCTACAAGACCTTTTAGAACTAACACCCAAAAAAGATGTCCTTTTCATTAAAGGGGACTGGAATGAAAAAGTAGGAAGTCAAGAAATATAAGGAGTAACAGGCAAATTTGGCCTTGGAGTACAGAATGAAGCATGCAAAGGCTCCCTTGCCTTCAAAGAAGGCAAAGGCTAATAGAGTTTTTCCCAGAGAATGCACTGGTCATAGCAAACACCCTCTTCCAACAACGCAAGAGACGACTCTACATGTGGGCATCACCAGGTGGTCAATACCAAAAGTAGATGGATTATATTCTTTGCTTCAAATATTGAGAAGCTCTATACAGTCAGCAAAAACAAGACTGGGAGCTGACTGTGGCTCAGATCATGAACTCCTTATTGTGAAATTCAGACTTAAATTAAAGTAGGGAAAACAACTAGACCATTCAGATATGACCTAAATCAAATCCCTTATGATTATACAGTGGAAGTGAAAAATAGATTCAAGGGATTAGATCTGATAACCAGAGTGCCTGAAGAACTATGGATGGAGGTTTCTGACATTGTACAGGAGGCAGAGATCAAGACCATCCCCAAGAAAAAGAAAGGCAAAAAGGCAAAATGGTTGTCTGAGGAGGCCTTACAAATAGCTATGAAATGAAGAGAAACAAAAGGCAAAGGAGAAAATGAAAGATACACATATTTGAATGCAGAGTTCCAAAAAATATCAAGAAGAGATATGAAAGCCATCCTGAGTGATCAATGCAAAGAAATAGTGGAAAACAATAGAATGGGAAAGACTAGAGGTCTCTACAATGAAATTAGAGATACCAAGGGAACATTTCATGCAAAGATGGGCTCAATAAAGGACAGAAATGTTATGGACCTAACAGAAGCAGAAGATATCAAGAAAAAGTGACAAGCATACAAA
The DNA here is from genome assembly GCF_019320065.1 of Cervus canadensis. Classification (NCBI taxonomy): domain Eukaryota; kingdom Metazoa; phylum Chordata; class Mammalia; order Artiodactyla; family Cervidae; genus Cervus; species Cervus canadensis. The sequence goes on from NC_057415.1 coordinate 24,847,321, forward strand.
GAAGAACTATAGAAAAAAGATCTTCATGACCCAGATAACCATGATGGTGTAATCACTCACCTAGAGCCAGACATCCTGGAATGCAAAGTCAAGTGGACTTTAGGAAGCATCACTATGAACAAAGCTAGTGGAGGTGATGGAATTCCAGTTGAGCTATTTTGAATCCTAAAAGAAGGTGCTGTGAAAGTGCTGCACACAATATGCCAGCAAATTTGGAAAACTCAGAAGTGGACACAGGACTGGAAAAGATTAGTTTTCATGCCAATCCCAAAGAAAGGCAATGCCAAAGTATGTTCAAACTATCGCACAATTTCACTCATGTCATATATTAGTAAAGTAATGCTCAAAATTCTCTAAGCCAGGCTTGAACAATACGTGAACCATGGACTTCCAGATATTCATGCTGGATTTAGAAAAGGCAGAGGAACCAGAGATCAAATTGCCAACATCCGCTGGATCATCAATAAAGCAAGAGAGTTCCAGAAAAGCATCTACTTTTGCTTTACTGACTACGCCAAAATTTTGACTGTGTGGAACACAAGAAACTTTTGAAAATTCTTATGGAGATTGTAATACCAGACCACCTGACCTGCCTCTTGAGAAATCTGTATGCAGGTCAAGAAGCAACAGTTCGAAATGGACATGGAACAACAGAGTTGTTCCAAATTTGGAAAGCAGTACCTCAAGGCTGTATATTGCTACTCTGGTTATTTAACTTATAAGCAGAGTGCATCATGCAAAATGCCAGGCTGGATGAGTCACAAGCTGGGATCAAGATTGCTGGGATAAATATTAATAACCTCAGATATACAGATGACATCACACTCATGGTATAAATGGATGAACTAAAGAGCCTCCTGATGAATATAAAAGAGGAGTGTAAAAAAGCTTGGCTTAAAACTCAACATTCAGAAAACTAAGACTATGGCATCTGGTCCCATCACTTCATGGGAAATAGATGGGGAAACAGTGGAAACAGTGAGAGACTTTATTTTGGGGGGCTCCAAAATCACTGCAGATGGTGACTGTAGCCATGAAATTAAAAGATGCTTGCTCCTTGGAAGAAAAAATTATGAACAACCTATACAGCATATTAAAAGGCAGAGACATTACTTTGCAAACAAAGGTGCGTCTGGTCAAAGCTTTAGTTTTTCTCATAGTCATGTATGTATGTGAGAGTTGTACTAGAAAGAAACCTGAGTGCCAAATTGATGTTTTTGAACTTTGGTGTTGGACAAGACTCTTGAGTCCCTTGGACATCAAGTAGATCCAACCAGTCAATCCTAATGGAAATCAGTCCTGAATATTCATTGAAGGACTGATGCTGAAGCTGAAACTCCAATACTCTGGCCACGGATGTGAAGTATTGACTCATTTGAGAAGACCCTGATGCTGGGAAAGATTGAAGGTGGGAGGAGAAGGGGATGACAGAGGATGAGATGGTTGGATGGCATCACTGACTCAATGGACATGCATTTTCTCCAGGAGTTGATCATGGATAGGAAAGCCTGGCGTGCTGCAGTCCATGGGGGTCTCAAAGAGTCAGACACGACTGAGGGACTGAACAGAACTGAACTAAACTTATATGAATCCTGATATTTAGAATGTTTATTATGGAGTGTGTCCATTAGGATCTTTCTATTTTTAAGTTATAATCCTGTTATCCTAAAATGTATTTGGTGGGAGTGGATCTGGTAAAATTTTTACAACCTTGAGACATCCTTTTGATTTTTTGTAATAACTCATTAAAAAAGTATATATAATTCCCTTCCTAAGGACTAGTGAAGAGGGCACTCTCCATCTCCCTTCTCATGTCTGTGTCAGATGCTTTCTCTGTCTCCTTTTCATACTTTAATAAAATTCTGCTACACAAAAGCTTTTGAATGATTAAGTCTGGTCCCTTGTCAGTAAGTTAAACCTTCTTCAGAGATCACCAATCCAACACTGTTCATTGTAAGCTATCATTATCAACATAATGTAGTAGTATTTCCAAATTTAGCATACATCTTTGGCTTACATAAAATGAGTAACACTTCATAACAGTTTATACTCTAAATTATATTCAAATTATTCAGGAAGGCCATTTAGCAGAAAGGAAAGCTAAGATAACTGGCTAGATTGGTAAAGATTCAAGAAACATCTCACAAGCACACACAAATATAGGAACATGTTAAGCTAAAGACAAAAACAAAATTGGTTTACTGCTATCCAATCTGATCATTATAATGAAAAAACTAATGAAATCATCATATCCACTTCCTCACCCTACTTGGTATCTCATTATCTATCTTCCTACTAGAGTTTAGAAAGTGAAAAGAAAGTGACTTCGCTCAGTCGTGTCCCACTCTTTGCAACCCCATGGACTGCGTGTAGCCCACCAGGCTCCTCTGTCCATGGGCTGCCGTTTCCTTCTCCAGGGGATCTTCCCTACCCAGGGATCGAACCCAGGTGTCCTGCTGCAGACAGAGACTTCACCGTCTGAGACACTAGGGAAGCCCAAGGCGTGCGGGGTGGGGTCACCCTGAGCAGAGACATTAAGTCCCACTCTCGGACCCAACCTTGAGGGATGTGGTGGGGAGGTCGGGCGGAAGAGAGACACCAGAGACGGTGCCACAGCCACAGGGGCGGGACCGGGTGAAGGTGGGCCACGCCAGCCGGCGGGGGATGGAGGAGCGGAGGGACCGGCGGGGTGGGCGGGAAGGCGAAGGAGAGCCAGAGGAGAGCCGCCTTACCATCCGATCCGATCCCCACGTTGCACGCCGACCACCCCCCGCGCCTTCTCGCGCAGCTCCTCATCCCCTACACCGGAAAGGCCACCGAACCCGACCGCCCAGGCCAGGGTTTCCCCACCCGCGCCATTCCCGCGCGGACGGATGGATGGACGGGGCCTCCAGACGTCTTTCTTCCCGTCCTTCCCATCCCACGCCGCACGGGTGGAGGAGAGCTCGTGAACTGGGCGGGGCTAGGCGAGGCCGCGGCGCTCTCGGAACCACGTTAATGATCCTTCCGCAGTTCAGTTCAGTTCAGACGCTCAGTTGTGTCCGACTCTTTGCGACCCCAGGAACCGTAGCACGCCAAGCCTCCCTGTCCATCACCAACTCCCGGAGTCCACCCAAATCCTTGTCCATTGAGTCAATGATGCCATCCAACCATCTCATCCTCTGTCCTCCCCTTCTCCTCTTGCCCTCAATCTTCCCCAGCATCAGGGTCACCTACTTGCATGTAAACTGTCAGTATCAGAGAACTTAAGAGGAGGAAAAAAATAAATAAATAAATGGACCAAACTATGGTTGGCTAAACGCATAATTTTATGCTCATTGTCTAAAAAAGGCAGTATTTCAAGCATAGGAAATTTCCCCCTACACCGGGTTATAAAAATGTGTCTTTGGGCATGTGAATGACTCCTTTTCTTTCCTTATAGTAACATACCAAATACGGGTCCAGGGATCATCAAGTCAAAACATTTAAGAGGAACTGTAATAATAGCCATGCTAACTGCCTCCTTTCAAATTTATAGAATATTATCAAAGATTTCCATTAATCAGCGAATTTTGAATAGTCACTCTGTGCTAAGCATACTGCTATGCAATAGGAATGCTATGATGGTTACAATACTATCTCTGCATTCAGAGTATTCAAGGTGAGAGTACTCATAAGTGTCAAGCTGTAAATGTCGACTATCAAGATTCATTCACTCTAAAAATGTAAGTGAGTCTTCCATCCTGCCTTTCTTCATAAAAAGAATACAATTTAAGTGATTGCTGATAATACAGACAAAATTTCCCTTCTCTCGTTAACTTGAAGTTTTAGCTCAACTTCTAACAACTTAATTTCACACATTTAGAGGATAAAGTGAAAGTGAAAGTCTCTCAATCGTGTCTGACTCTTTGAGACCCCATGGACTCTACAGTCCATAGACTTCTCCAGTCTAGAGTACTGGAGTGGGTAGCCTTTCCCTTCTCCAGAGGATCTTCCCAACCCAGGGATGGACCCGAGCATTCCCGCATCACAGGTGGATTCTTTACCAGCTGAGCTATCAGGGAAGCCCTTAGGGGATAAGGAAGGGGATATACATACTGTATCTTGATTTATTCATATCATAAATGAATCTTACACACTTTTCTTAATAGAAATATTTTCAAAGTATATTACCACAGAAATTCTCATACATGCCGCAGCATGAATGACCTTGAAGACACCATGCTAAGTGAAATAAATTAGTCACAAGAGGACAAATATTGTATGATTCCACATAGATGAAATAAGTTAGTCACAAAAGGACAAATATTGTGTGAGTCCACCTATCTACAATAGTCCAGTTTAGATAGTAAAATGACTGCCAGGGACTTGGATGAGGGAGGAATGGGGAGTGAGTATTTAATGGGTTCACAGTTTCAGTTTGGGAACATGAATAAGTTCTGGATATGGATGGTAGTGATGATTGCAGAACAATGCGAATGTACTTAGTATCACAGAACTGTACACTTAAAAAAGATTAAAGACATGAAAACATATGATGGACTAAATCTCACTGGAAAGGTAAATATATAGCAAAGGTTATGGATTAATTAAGCCAGAATGGAGGTTAAAAGACAAAAGTAGTAAAAATAGCTATGATTAAAAGAACTAAGGGATACACAATATAAAATATGTAAAATGTGACATTAAAATCATAAAACATGAAGGGATAAAAATGTCAATCTTTGAATTATGATCAAACTTAAGTTTCTGTCAACTTAAAACAAAGTGTTATAGGTATAAGTTGTTACATGTAAGCCTCTTGATAAGCACAAAGCAGAAACGTTTAGTAAATACACAAAAGATTATGAGAAAGGAATTCAAGTATAACATAAAGTTATCAAACCACAAGGGAGGACAACTAGAAAAGAAGTAAGAGAGAGGAAATACAAAAGCAGTCAGGAAACAATGAACATGATGGCAATATGTACATACCTATCAAAAATTACTTTACATGTAAATGGATTAAATGTTCCAATAAGACACAGGGTGGTGAATGGCTAAACAAAGAAACAAACACAAACTCTCTCTGCTGCCTACAAGAGATGAGACTCACAGCAGACATAAGAACACACATAGACTGAAAGTGAAGTGTTGGAAAAACATACTCCATGCAAACAGAAACTGAAAGAAAGCTATACTTATATCAGATGAGACTAACTTTAAAGACTGTAATAAGAGACAAAGGAGCTGCATAATGAGAAAGCAGTCAGCCCAACAAAAAGATATAAGATTTGTAAGTATTTATGTACCCAACATAGGAACACCTAAGTATATAAAGCAAATATTTCCAGACTTAAATAGAGAAAGTAACATAGTAATAGTAGGGAACTTCGAACTCTGATTACATCAAAGGATATATCATCAAGATGGAAAATCAGTAAGAAGTCATTGACCCTAAATGACACATTACAACAGATTAACTTAAAAGATATAAATAGGTCATTCCATCCAAAATGAAAAGAACACATTCTTCTCAAATGCAAATTGCACAAGGAATATTCTCTAGGATTGCTATTTATTGAAATCTTAATAAACTTAAGAGTATTGAAATCATATTAAGAATATTTTCTGACTACAATGGTATGAAACTAGAAATAAGACAAATAAAAATGGAAGTTAGTGTGGGAACCACAAACTCTGAATAACCAAAGCAGTCTTGAGAAAGAAGACCAAAGCTGGAGGACCATCCTTCCTGATTTCAAACTATTAATGTATAGCAAAGCTATAATAATTAAAACAATGTGGTACAGGTACCGAAGCAGACATATAGAACAATGGAACAGAGTAGAGAGCTCAGAAAGAAACCCATGCATGCACGGCCAATTAATTTGTAACAAGAAAACAAGAATATTTAATAGGAAAAGGACAGTCTCTTCAATAAATAGTGTTGGGAGAGCTAGATCAGATCAGTTCAGTTCAGTTCAGTTGCTCAGTCGTGTCCAACTCTTTGCGACCCCATGAATCGCAGCATGGCAGGCCTCCCTGTCCATCACCAACTCCCGGAGTTTACTCAAACTCATGTCCATCAAGTTGGTGTTGCCATCTAGCCATCTCATCCTCTGTCATTCCCTTCTCCTCCTGCCCCCATCCCTCCCAGCATCAGGGTCTTTTCCAATGAGTTAACTCTTCTCATGAGGTGGCCAAAGTAATGGGAGAACTAGATAGCAACATGCAAAAGAATTAAAATTGGGCCACTTTCTTATAGTATACACAAAAATTAACTCAAAATAGATTAAAGATGAACATAAGACCTAAAACTATAAAACTTCTATAAGAAAACAAGTGATAAGTTGTTTAACAGAGGTCTTGGCAATTATTTTTTGAATCTGACACCAAAAGTAAAAGCAACAAGAACAAAATATAAACAAGTGGACTATATCAAACTATACTACTTCTGCACAGCAAAGGATACCCTCAATAAAATGAAAAGGGAACCCAAATGGGAGAAAATAATTGTAAATCATATATCTGATAAGGGATTAATATCCTAAATATATAAAAAGTTCATACAACTATAGCAAAACAAACAAAAATCCAATTGAAAAATGGGCAGAATATCTGAATAAATATTTTTCTAAAGAATATGTACAGATGACCAAGAGATACACAAAAAGATGCTCAACATTATTAATAGTGAGGGAAGTGTAAATCAAAATCACAAGGTATCACCTTACACTTGTCAGAATAGCTACAGTGAAAAAGTAAAGAAATACAAGTTTACATTCACACCAACAGTGTAAGAGGGTTCTCTTTTCTCCACACCCTCTCCGGCATTTATTGCTTGTAGGCTTTTTGAAGTTGACTATTCTGACCAGTGTGAGATGATACCTCATTGTGGTTTTGATTTGCATTTCTCTAATAATGAGTAATGTTGAGCATCTTTTTATGTCTTTATTAGCCATCTGTATTTCTTATTTGGAGAACTATTTAGGTCTTTTGCCCACTTTTTGATTGAGCTGTTTGTTTTTCTGGTATTGAACTATATATTCTGGAGATTAATTCTTTGTCAGTTGTTTCATTTGCTGTTTTCTCCCATTTTGAAGGTTGTCTTTTCACCTTGTTTATAGTTTCCTTCATTTTGAAAAAGCTTTTTTAAGTTTACTTAGGTACTATTTGTTTATTTTTTGTTTTTATTTCCACTACTCTGGGAGGTGGGTCATAGAGGATTTTACTGTGATTTTTGCTAGAGAGTGTTCTGCCTATGTTTTCCTCTAGGGGTTTTGTAGTTTCCGGTCTTATATTTAGGTCCTTATTAATTTTGAGTTTAATTTTGTGCATGATGTCAGAAAGTGTTCTAGTTTCATTCTTTTACATGTAATTGACCAGTTTTCCCAGCACCACTTGTTGAAGAGTCACTATGAAGAACACTGGAGATTCCTTAAAAAACTGGGAATAGAAATGCCATATGACCTAACAATCCCACTGCTGGGCGTATACCCCGAGGAAACCAGAATTGAAAGAGATACATGTACCCCTACATTCATTGCAACACTATTTACAATAGCTAAAGGAGATCAGTCCTGGGTGTTCATTGGAAGGACTGATGTTGAAGCTGCAACTCCAATATTTTGGTCACCTGATGCAAAGAGCTGACTCATTTGAAAAGACCCTGATGCTGGGAAAGATTGAGGGCAGGAGGAGAAGGGGACAACAGAGGATGAGATGGTTGGATGGCATCACCAACTCGATGGGCATGGGTTTGGGTGGACTCTGGGAGTTGGTGATGGACAGGGAGGCCTGGTATGCTGTGGTTCACGGGGTCACAAAGAGTCGGACACGACTGAGCTATGGAACTGAACTGAGGACGTGGAAGCAACCTAGATGTCCATTGGCAGATGAATGGATAAGGAAGTTGTAGCACATATTCACAATGGAATATTATTCAGCTATAAAAAACAATGCATTTGAGTCAGCTCTAATGAGGTGGATGAACCTGAACTTATTATACAGAGTGAAATAAGTCAGAATGATAAATACTGTATATTAATACATATATATGGAATTTAGAAAGATGGTGCCAACAATCCCACATGCAGGGCAGCAAAGGAGACACAGATGTAAACAACAGACTTTTGGACTCAGTGGGAGAAGGGGAGGGTGGGATGAATTGAGAGAATAGCACTGAAACCTGAAAATTATCATATGTAAAACAGATGAACAGTGCAAGTTAATCCATGAAGCAGGGTACCAAAAGCCAGTGCTCTGGGACAACCCAGAGGGATAGGGTGAGGAGGGAGGTGGAACGGGGGTTTCAGCATGGGGCGACAAATGTGCCTGATTCATGTGGATGTATTGCAAAAAATCATCAAAATATTGTAAAGTAATTATTCTCCAATTAAAATAAATTAATTAAAAAATAAAAATATCCAAAAAAGTAAAGAAATAAGTGGTGAGGATATGGAATAAAGAGAACCCATAAGCATTGTTGGTGGGAGTATAAACTAGTATAACCACTACAGAAAACAGTATGGCATTTCCTCCAAAAATTAAAAATAGAACTGTTATATGATGTAGTATTTCTACCTCTGGACACTTAGCCAAAGTGAAAAAACTAACTTGAAATAATACATGCACCCTATCCCCATATTCACTGAAGTAACAGTTACAATAGTCAAGATATGGAAACAATTACCTAAGTGTACATCAATTAATGAATGAAGAAATTACAATATATATTGCCATAATGGAAAATTAAGAAATAAAGAATAAAATGAAATCTTGTCACGTACGACAACATGGACAAATCTCAAGGGCAGTATGTCAAGTGAAATAAGTCAGAAGAAGGTAGATATCATACAATTTCTCCTTACGTGGTATGGATTTTTTTAAAAAAGAAAGAAAGTTTCATAATTATAGAGAAAGAAATAGTAGTCACTTCAGGTGGTAGAAGAGGCAGGGAACAAATGGGTAAGGGAAATATTAAAAAATAAAAAATGGATAAAATTGTAACCTTTATGTTATGTATATTTGATCACAGTAAAAAGTATATTATCACAAAACAATAGTTTTCTGAAACCTCTGCAAATGATAGTGCTTTATACTATACTTGGTTTCCTGACAATGATCACAGGTGGTGACTCTATTCTTTGGGTCTTGGTTCCCCAGGGCTTTTACTGACTTCAAGATCATATCCTATATCTCTGTAATACCTGCATTGTGGTGGTCTAGTCACTGAGTTAAATACCTGTATTACATTTTGGCAAATCTCATCTACAGCATAATAAGAAAATTGAATTAATGGTGAAGTTTGGTTGGTTTGTTCTCAAGAATATATACAATATTGAAGACACTCACAAATTTAAAGATGGATATATGCTATATATACTAGAGATCAAGTATCTGTATGAAGAGAGGATGAAACAGGTGATAATCAACAGAGTTGATGTGCTTTCTGGTCCACTAACCTGATGGAGAAAATAAACATGATATTATTGATAGACCATAAAAGGAATGCTAGTGCAAGCAAGGGTAGTAATCTCGAACTTCATTTGAAGATTCTCGATCGAAATACTAATCCACCAAAAGATGAAACTGCGTTGTTTTTTGTCCTTTGGTTTGATATTTTGTGTTTTATTTTTAACTTGTTTACTTAAATATTTCATCTTTAGCAAGAGGAAGAGAGCAACCTGGAAACTTTTTGTTGGGAGTCAAATCTGTTCAAGAAGGATATCACTGGCAGAATATAAATCACTAAGCACTTACATCCTGGAACTTATTTATTTGTGCTTATATCTGTATCCAAGGATATCTTCTTTCCCCTTGACATGTATCTCCCATTCATTCCCATCTTATTTCATCAAACAGTTTCTCTGAGATCTCACATTCAACTCTCCAAATACATGTTTAATGCCTTAAAGTTTCCTATCTTATTTAACTTTCTCCATTCAGTTCTATATGACATGATATCTGAATGCTGAAAACATGGAAAATATGCTACTATGAGGAGAACAATGCATAGCTAAAATATTTCACTTGTTTTCAAGTAATTTGCAATCAAGAGGAAAATGTCATTCTTTAATTTGTTTAACAAATATTTATTGCATCTGCTTTGTTTGAGGCACTATTCTAGAATCTGGGGTGACACAATTTCTGATTTTATGAAGTTTAAAAACAAGTGGAGGTTTGGGAATAGATAAAAATGGAATGCATTTATAAAATTGTAATAAATTCTATGAAGAAAAATATGTCAGGATAAAATATAGGGAACAACAGGTTAGTGTGACGGAAAGGAATTGATTTAAGTGATAAATTTTCTATTTTCTAATTGAATTTCTGCTCACTGAAATCTAACAAGTAGAAATCTCCTAACTTTGCTTTATAAATTCAATATTTCCTTTTTCACAGATTACTTTCCTAATTAGACATTTTAGAGTAAGCATCCTTACAAATTAGACGTTTTAGAGGAAGCATCCTTACAAAATATTCTCACAGTTTCTTAAACTAGTTTCTTAAACTAGACTTAAAGCCAAATTTATTAATCTAGTTTCTTAAACTAGTTTCTTAAACTAGACTTAAAGCCAAATTTATTAATCAAAATCACTCACCTAGGGCCAGAAATCCTGGAATTCAAAGTCAAGTGGGCCTTAGGAAGTATCACTACAAACAAAGCTAGTGGAGGTGATGGAATTCCAGTTGAGCTATTTCAAATTCTAAAAGATGATGCTGTGAAAATGCTTCATTCAATATGCCAGCACATTTGGAAAACCCAGCAGTGGCCACAGGACTGGAAAAGGTCAGTTTTCATTCCAATCCCAAAGAAAGGCAATGTGAAAGAATGTTCAAACTATCATACAATTGCACTCATTTCACATGCTAGCAAAAGAATGCTCAAACTTCTCCAAGACAGGCTTCAACAGTACATGAACTGTGAAGTTCCAGATATTCAAGCTGGATTTAGAAAAGGCAGGGGAACCAGAGATCAAATTGCCAACATCTGTTGGATCATTGAAAAAGCAAGAGAATTCCAGAAAAACAGCTAGTTCTGCTTTACTGATTAAGCCAAAGCCTTGACTGCATAGATAAAAACAAACTGTGAAAAATTCTTCAAGAGATGGGTATACCAGACCACCTTACCTGCCTCCTGAGAATCTTGTATGCAGGTCAAGAAGCAACAGTTAGAACTGGACATGGAAAAACAGACTGGTTCCAAATTGAGAAAGGACTATGTCAAGGCTGTATATTGTCACCCTGCTTATTTAATTTATATGCAGAGTACACCATATGAAATGCCAGACTGGATGAAATACAAGCTGGAATAAAGATTGCCAGAAAAAATATCAATAACCCCAGATATGCAGATGATACCACACTTATGGCGGAAGGTGAAGAGGAACTGAAGAGCCTCTTAATGAAAGTGAAAGAGGAGAGTGAAAAAGTCGGCTTAAAACTCAGCATTCAAAAAATAAAAGATCATGGCATCCCATGCCATCACTGCATGGCAAATAGATGGGGAAACAATGGGAACAGTGACAGACTTTATTTTGGGGGCTCCAAAATCACGGCAGATGGTGACTGCAGCAATGAAATTAAAAGATGCTTGCTCCTTGGAAGAAAAGCTATGACCAACCTAGACAGCATATTAAAAAACAGAGACATTACTTTGCTGACAAAGGTTTGTCTAGTCAGAGCTGTTTTTTCCAGTAGTTGTGTATGGATGTGAGACTTGGACTATAAGGAAAGCTGAATGCAGAAGAATTGATGCTTTTGAACTGTGGTGTTGGAGAGTCCTTTGGACTGCAAGGAGATCCAACCAGTCCATCCTAAAGGAAATCAGTCCTTAATATTTATTGGAAGGACTGATGCTGAAGCTCCGATACTTTGGCCACCTGATGCAAAGAACTGACTTATTGGAAAAGACCCTGATGCTGGGAAAGACTGAAGGCAGGAGGAGAAGGGGATGACAGAGGATGAGATAGTTGGATGGCATCACCGATTTGATGGACATAAGTTTGAGCAATCTTCAGGAGGTGGTGGTGGACAGGGAAGCCTGGCATGCTGCCATCCAACCATGGGGTCACAAAGAGTTGGACGTGGCTGAACAACTGAATTGGGCTGAACAATCAACACATTATTGTCACTGATAAATAAGTTTGTTTACTCCTATAGCATAAAAATCTGTGCCTTGTGATTCGACAAACACTTGGAAAGCATTTTCTGCATCCTGCTGGTTGTGGAAACATTTTTCCTGCAAAATGATGCTTGAGGAAGTCATCGTCAGTTGGTGAGAGGGCAGGTGAGTATGGCAGATGAGGCAGAACTTCATAGCCCAGCAGAAGAATTGGACCATTTCTGTTACCCAATTTCAGCTGCAGGCATTGCAATTTTCAGTACATCTCATAGATTTGCTGAGCATACTTCTCAGATGTAATGATTATGCCATGATTCAGAAAGGCGTGGTGGATCAAACCAGCTGCAGACCATCAAACAGTGACCACAACCTTTTTCGGGTGCAAGTTTGACTTTGGGAAGTGTTTTGGAGGTTTTTCTTGGTCCAGCAACTGAGCTGGTCATTGCCAGTTGTCATATAAAATCCACTTTTCATTGCATGTCATAATAGGATCAAAAAATGGTTTGTTGTTGTATAGAAAGAGAAGACTATGCTTCAAAATGATGATTTTTTTGATTTCTGGTAAAAAAAAATGCTCACAAGGCACCCACTTATCTAGTTTCTTTCCACTTTTCTTCAAATGCTAAACAACCATAGAATGGTTGATGTTGAGTTCTTCAGCACCTTCTTGTGTAGCCTTAAGAGGATCAACTTCGATGATGGCTCTCAATTGGTCATTGTCAACTTCCAATGGCCAGCCACTGTGTTCTTCATCTTCAAGGCTCTTATCTCCTTTTGAAAAACTTCTTGATCCACCACTGAAGTGTACGCTTGTTAGCAGTTCCTGGGCCACATGTGTTGATGTTTTGAGTTGTCTCCCTTGGGTTGTAAAAACCCATTTTAAGCTCAAATAAGGAAATTGCTCAAATTTTCTTTTTGTCTAACATCGTTTACATAGTCTAAAATAAATATAAAATAAACAGCAAGCAATATGTCATTAGCAAAGAAACATAAAGCAAGAAATGCACATTAAAATGATGTATAACATAACCACATTTATTAAGAATGTATTCCAATATCAAATGGCAAATTTCACCAAAGCAAAAACTGAAACTACTTTTGCACAAACCTATCAGCAAACCTTTAGACTTTTCAGTAGATATTTTTAAAAACTGTTTATTCTGTAAGACTCTTCAAAATCTTAACCTTATCTTATTCTGAAATAAGAGTAGAAACTGATGAGGTGGAAAACTCAGATTTGCATTTCCAGAGAGTGAAAATAGTAAGTGCACATGTATTTAGTCAGAAATACACACACACACACACACGCACAGACACATACACACACTTTCTGACTGAGAGCAAAGTTGCTATTTAATAATGATAGAAACATGGGCCAAGTTCATGAAGTCATTATCTTACAAATAAGGATTTATTTTATTTTATTATGTGGGGTAAAAATCGAATGACATATTTAAACCAGGATTTTGCTACAGGCTATGAAAAAATTGGTTTGTGGACTGGGCTAAAGAGAGAAACAGACTGGAAAAAAGATGATAGTTAAGAAAGAAAGAAAAAAAAAAATTCTGCTGGAATCCAGGCCCAAAGTGAAGTTTCTATTTAGATATTAAAGAAATATGATACATCTGAGCAATAACTAAGTGATTTTAGGTCACTGGCTTCCTGGTGGCTCAGAGGGTAAAGCGTCTGCCTGCAATGCAGGAGACCCAGGTTCAATCCCTGGGTCGGGAAGATCCCCTGGAGAAGGAAATGGCAACCCACTCCAGTATTCTTGCCTGGAAAATCCCATGGATGGAGAAGCCTGATAGGCTACAATCCATGGGGTCGCAAAGAGTCGGACACAACTGTGCTACTTCACTTTCAACTTTCTTTCAGATGTACGTTAGGAGAGGAAGGGAGATCCTTTTTAGTCTAAAGTTTCTAATTCCAGAATTTTTTGGACTATAGTCTTAATAACCAATACAGGAGGCATAGGAGATACTAATTCTTATGAACAATAGTTTAATTTTTGACTCATATTTCAACTGTTCATTATGTTCTAGTTTAGTCAGAACTACTAGGTAGCATTTATATAGGTTTGGAGAGGAAATGTTACATACATAGAACAGACAATGACTTGTATATAATGACAAAGAAATTCTTTCCTTGGCTAATCTCTAGCCAGACTCCCAGAGCCCTGTTCCTGACTAGGCCTAAATCTTGGCTTTGGAACAGGAAATTGCAACCCACTCCAGTATTCTTGCCTGGAGAATCCCCAGGGACAGAGGGGCCTGGTGGAGCATAGTCCATGCAGTTGCACAGAGTCTGACACGACTGAAGTGACTTAGCAGCAGCAACAAACCTTGGCTTATCAAGATATGAACAAACACTAACACAATTTCGAGTAGAATCCCCAGGGTGCAGCTCTATTGCACCCTCATCCCCTGCCCTTTAAATGCTTGCCTGAGAAAAATCAAAGCTACCTCAAGTATTTACTGTTTAGTCCAGCCAACATCTGAAGAAAGGGCCCTTGCCTTCCAACCTCTATGTAAGGGTAGAAGCCTAACTTGAATAACCATCAGTTAGCAAACTCAGATATGTTTCAAATAGGCAAACAATCTCTTTTCACTTTTTGTAATTTTTCATTTCCCTGACTCTGGTCAAGGCCCTGCCATCCTACCTCTATATTCCCTCATTCTCCCTTTAAGACAATCAACTCTCTACAAATCAGAACAGACCTCAGTTCTCCCCCCTCATAAAAACTGAGATGCCTTGCACCAGTGTTCTCAGGGCAAGGGGCTTCCCTAGTCGCTTAGTGGTAAAGAATCTGCTTGCCAATACAGGATAAGCAGGTTTGATACCTGGGTCAAGAAGATCCCCTGGAGAAGAAAATGGCAACCCACTCCAGTATTCTTGCCTGGGAAATCCCATGAACAGAGGAACCTGGTGGGCTACAGTCCTTGTGGTCACAAAAGAGTTAGAGACAACTTATTGACTAAAGAACAACAAACTTGTATTTTGAAGATGTCTGTAATACTATCAGCTTAGGTATACTTTCTTAAGGAGGTCACTAAGACAGTTTGAACCATAACTAACCTCTGTTTTTTATTTTCTTAGTCTTTCTTTTATCTAGCCTTGCTCATCTCTAATTTTTTGGCTTCTCAGTTTCTCTAGTATCTAACAATTTTTTTTTTTTTTTTTTTTGGTATCTCGGCTCATAGACTGTTTCATCATTCTTGAATAAGACTAATAACCTAAGGTTTAATGTCTTTAATTTAATTAAAAAAATCACAGACATCTTTTAGGAGTTGGAACCAGGGTCCACAACATGTAAGTGGTGTGGTATGATCTGAATCTGACACTTTACCTGATTCAGAAATAGCCAGGCGTCAGTGGTGCCTGCTACTGGACTGCATATAAATATCATAACTATTTGCAGTTTGTTAGGGGAAAAGCCAGCAAAAATTACAACTATTATACAGGATGGCACTATTATAAATCGTGTATGTGTGTATCTAATATCTACTTCAAAATCAGATATGACCTTGGTAAACAAGACTCAGGATTTTATTTAGAGCAAGAACGAAGTAACTAAAGATTTAAAAACAATACAGGTCTTAACTCTAACATGATAGAAACTCCACAAATACAATGAGTCATTTTTATCTTTATGTACAGACTCCAAAGCATTCTTCTCTTTCTCTCTTTCCCTTTTTCTGATTTCCTTTCCAGTCTGATGAATTTTCACTTTTATCCTCCATATTTTGAAATTTATTTTCTTCATGTATTTTCCCCCTTATTTCTTCCAGTGCACTTTAGTTCATGTAAAACTTTCTTATCTACCCACTGACATCTTAATTTAATTCTGTTATCCTTTCATGTCATCTAATTCAGTCCTCATAGCTTTCTTTCACTGAAAATGTACAACTTTCCTGGGATTCAATTTATTACTTTATAACAATTCATTGGGGAAATGTTTTTAATCTTTAAACCTTTAGCTTGGTATTCCATTTTTTTCTTTGGTCTGAATTATCTTTCATGATATCTGTACTTTTGTTATATGTTCTATAGTTGTTTTCAAATGAAATATCCAAATTTCCAGGTTTGTGTATGTTTTGTTCCTCTCATTGTTCATTGAGACATTGACTAACTCTTTTACTCACACTAGCAGCTAGAAAAAAGTGTTTACAGTTTTCAGATAATTTCTAATTTCTAGCCAAGGACTGTCATGTCTTCTGCCTCCCTTTTGAATTATCTGATACTCTAAATAACATATTTATTAGAATCTATGTAATTCCCAATATATCATATTCCAATCCGCTTCCAGACTCAGTTTTCACAACCATCAATGGAAGTCACTCTTTCTAGGGAATATGTTTGTCACTCTCTTCTACTGTTAATCATTAAAGACATAAAGGGTACTATAAACTGTGACATCAATGGTATCTTAGAAAGGAAATTACACACAAAGGTTATGAAGTCAAAATTCAAGTGTAAAATTAACTAGTTTTACGTATCTGTATAAAGAGTAAAGATGAGATTCTTGTATAAAAAAAAAACAACTGTAAATATAGAAGGTGGGGTGGAAGAAAGATTACCCTACTACCTTACATCTAGATGTTGGAAAACAGATCTATTGAAGTTCCCAGGTAAGCTTACTTTCTGGGCCCAAAAGCAAAGGAGATGCATGTAGGAAGAGAGGAAAAAAAAAAAAAAAAGACTGAAGAGAATAATTTTCTAAGTTTTATCTGGGTCTAGAAAGAGAAAGCTGTTTTTCAGGGACAGTAAATTGTTATTAAGTCATACCCAACTCTTTTGTGACCCATGGACTGTAGCCCACCAGGCTCCTCTGTCTATAGAATCCCCCCAGCAAGAATACTGGAGTGGGTTGCCATTTCCTTCTGCAGAGGATATTCCCAACTTGAAGACGGAACCCATATCTAGTGCATTGGCAGGTGAATTCTTTACCTCTGAGCCACCATGGAAGCTCCCACAGTAAATTACCTGATGATAAAATGTATCTCTTAGAACTGTAGGAGGGCTAAGCTATCAAAACATGGATACTGAGAACAGAATTCTTCACAGTAATAAGTATTCACCTCCCCCACACCCTATTACTAATAGATTATGGTGAACGATGTCAGATTCATGATTTCTGAAGAAGATTTAGCTTTGGGTCCAGGGACCAGGCTTGATCACTCAAGAACTTTTATGTAGCAGAGTTTTATTAAATGAAAAAGGGACAGAGAAAGCTTGTGATATAGACATCAGAAGGGGCATGAAGAATGTCCCCTTCACTAGTCTTTAGCAAGGGAATTATATACTTTTTAAATTAGTTATTACAATAAATCAAAAGAATGTCTCAAGGTTGTAAAAATTTTACCAGAGTCACTCCCACAGTTTACATTTTAAGATAACAGGATTAGAACTTAACAATAGAAAATTTTACCAGATCCACTCCCATAATATACATTCTAAAATATCAGGATTAGCCAGAAGGTTTCAGGAAGTAGGAAGATGGAGGAAGATGGAAGAGTAAAGGATATGTGTTCATCTTCTCCTGCAAGAACTCCAAAATTATAACTCACTGCTGAACAACTGTCAATAGGAGAAAGTTGGATCCCACCAAAAAATATACCTCACATCAAAGGGCAAAGGAGAAGCCCCAGCAAGGTGGTAGGAGGGAGAAATCACATTTAGAATCAACCCCCCCCCCCCAAAAAAATAGAATCAAACCCCATGCCCACCAGAGACACTCAGAGGGCCCAAACAAACCCTGTGAGCACCAGAGCCAGAGACCCCACAGAGACTGAGTCAGAACTGTGTTTGGATGTCTCCTGAGGAGGTGTGGGTCAGCAGTGGCCTGTCACAGGGACAGGGACTCTGGGTGCAGCAGACCTGGGTATGGCATAAGCCCTCTTGGAGGAGGTCACCATTAACCCCACAATAAAGCTGCCAGAATTTACACAGGACTAGGGAAACAGACTCTTGGGGGGCACAAACAAGACCTTGTGCCCACCAGAACCTAGGAGAAAGGAGCAGTGACCCCACAAGAGACTGATCCAGACTTGCCCATGAGTGTCCAAGAGTCCCTGGTGGAGGCATGGGTCAGTGGTGGCCTGCTGTAGGGTTGGGGACACTGAGGGTGGCAGTGAATGCATGGAAGCTTTTGAAAGAAGTTGCCATTATCTGTGTTGCCATTACCTCCAACATATTTTGGCTTCAGGTCAAAAAATGAGGGAACACACCACTGTCCATCAACAGAAAATTGAATTAAACATTTACTGAGCATGACCCTGCCTATCAGAACAAGACTCAGTTTCCCCCTCATTCAGTCTATCCCATCAGGAAGATTCCATGAAATTCATATCCTTATCAATCAGAGGGCCAACAGAAAGAAAACCACAGTCACTGAAAACAAATCCAACTGATCACACAGACCACAGCCTTGTCTAACTCAATGAAACTATGAGCCATGCCCTGTAGGGCCACCCAAGACGGATGAGTCATGGTGGAGAGTTCTGACAAAACGTGGTCCACTGGACAAGGGAATAGCAAACCTGTTCAGTATTCTTGCCTTGAGAACCTCATGACAGTATAAAAAGGCAAAAAGATAGGACACTGGAAAATGAACTCCTCAGATCAGTAGGTGCCCAATATACTACTGGATATCAGTGGAGAAATAAATCCAGGAAGAATGAAGAGATACAGCCAAGCAAAAACAAACCCAGTTGTGGATGTGACTGGTGATGGAAGCAAAATCTGATTCTATAAAGAAAAATATTGAATAGGAACCTAGAATGTTAGGTCCATGAATCAAAACAAATTGGAAGTAGTCAAACAGGAGATGGCGAAAGTGAACATTGACATTTTAGGAATCAGTGAACTAAATGGACTGGAATGGGTGAA
Organism: Cervus canadensis; assembly: GCF_019320065.1. NCBI lineage: Eukaryota > Metazoa > Chordata > Mammalia > Artiodactyla > Cervidae > Cervus > Cervus canadensis. The sequence goes on from NC_057415.1 coordinate 24,866,297, forward strand.
TTTAATTCAGATTACCATTATACCTACTTCTGTGGGCAAGAATCCCTTGGAAGAAATAGAGTAGCCATCATAGTCAACAAAAGGGTCTGAAGTGCAGTACTTGGATGCAATCTCAAAAACAACAGAATGATCTCTGTTCATTTCCAAGGCAAACCATTTAATAATACATTAATCCAAGTCTATGCCCCAAGCAGTAATGCTGAAGATGCTGAAGTTGAATGGTTCTATGAATACCTACAAGACCTTCTAGAACTAACACCCAAAAAAGATGTCCTTTTAATTATAGGGGACTGGAATGTAAAAGTAGGAGTCAAGAGATACCTGGAGTAATAGGCACATTTGGCCTTGGAGTACAAAACAAAGCAGGTCAAAAGCTAACAGAGTTTTACCAAGAGAACACACTGGTCATAGCAAACACCCACTTAAAACAACACAAGAGAAGACTCTACACAAGGACATCACCAGATGGTCAATACCGAAATCAGGGTGATTTTATTCTTTGCAGCCAAAGATGGAGAAGCTCTATAGTGTAGCAAAAACAAGACTGGGAGCTGACTGTGGTTCAGATCATGAAATCCTTATTGCAAAATTATACAAATTAAGTTGAAGAAAGTAGGGAAAACCAGTAGACCATTCAGGTATGACCTAAATCAAATCCCTTACGATTATACAGTGGAAGTGACAAACAGATTCAAGGGATTAGATCTGATAGAGTGCCTGAAGAACTATGGATGGAGGTTTGTGACAATGTACAAGAGGCAGTGATCAAGATCATCCATAAGAAAAAGAAATGCAAAAAGGTTGTCTGAGGATGCCTTACAAATAGTTGTGAAAAAAAGAGAAGCAAAAGGCCAGGAGAAAAGGAAAAATAAACCCACTTGAACGCAGAGTTCCAAAGAATAGCAAGGAGAGATAAGAAAGCCTTCCTCAGTGATCAGTGCAAAGAAATAGAGGAACAAAATAGAATGGGGAAGACTAGATATCTCTTTAGGAAAATTAGAGATATCAAGGGAACATTTCATGCAAAGATGGGCTCAATAAAGGACATAAATGTTATGGACTTAACAGAAGCAGAAGATATCAAGAAGAGGTTGCAAGAATACCCAGAAGAACTATGCAAAAAAGGTCTTAATGAGACAGATAATCACAATGGTGTGACGACTGTACTAGAGCCAGACATCCTGGAATGTGAAGTCAAGTGGGCCTTAGGAAGCATCACTATAAACAAAGTTAGTGGAGGTGACAGAATCCCAATTTAATGATTTCAAATCCTAAAAGATGATGCTGTGAAAGTGCTGCACTAAATATGCCAGCAAATTTGGATGACTCAGCAGTGTCCACTCTACTGAAAAAGTTGTTTTCAATCCAATCCCAAAGAAAGGCAATGTCAAAGAATGTTCAAACTACTGCACAATTGCACTCATCTCACATGCTAGCAAAGTAATACTCAAAATTCTCCAAGCCAGGCTTTAATAGTACATGAACTGCAAACTTCCAGAGGTTCAAGTTTGATTTAGAAAAGGCAGAGGAACCAGAGATCAAATTGCCAACATCTATTGGATCATCGAAAAATCAAGAGAGTTCCAATAAAGCATCTACTTCTGCTTTATTGACTACGCCGAAGCCTTTGACTCTGTGGATCACAACAAACTAGGGAAAATTCTTAAAGAGATGGGAATACCAGGCTACCTGACCTACCTCTTGAGAAATCTGTATGCAGGTCAAAATCCACCAGTTTGAACTGGATATGGAACAACAGACTAGTTCCAAATAGGAAAAGGAGTACCTCAAGGCTGTAGGTTGTCACCCTGCTTATTTAACTTATATGCAGACTACACCATGTGAAATGCTGGGCTAAAAGAAGCACTAGCTGGAATCAAGATTGCTGGGAGAAATATCAATAACCACAGGCATGCAGGTGACACCACCTTTATGGCAGAATGTGAAGAAGAACTAAAGAGCCTCTTGATGAAAGTGGAAGAGGAGAGTGAAAAATTTGGCTTAAAACTGAATATTCACAAAGCTAAGTTCATGGCATGAAGCCCCACCACTCATGGTAAAGAGATGGGGAAATAATGGAAATTGTGAGAGACTTTTTCTTGGTCTCCAAAATCACTGCAGATGGTGACTGCAGCTATGAAATTAAAAGATGCTTGCTCCTTGAAAGAAAAGCTATGACCAATATAGACAGCATATTAAAAAGCATAGACATTACTTTGCCAACAAAGTTCCATCTAGTCAAAGCTATGGCTTTTCCAGTAGTCATGTTGGATGTGAGAATTTTATTATAAAGAATGCTGAGTGCCAAAGAATTTATGCTTTTGAACTGTGGTGTTTGACAAGATTCTTGAGGGTCCCTTGGACTGCATGGAGTTCAAACCAGTCAATCCTAAAGGAAATCAGTCCTGAATATTCATTGGAAGGGCTGATGTTGAAGCTGAAACTCCAATACTTTGGCCACCTGATGCAAAGAGCTGACTTTGCGTCGGGTGCAAAGAAGCACAAGTTGGAATCAAGATTGCTGGGAGAAATATCAATAACCTCAGATATGCAGATGATACCACACTTATGGCAGAAAGTGAAGAAGAACTAAAGAGCCTCTTGATGAAATTGAAAGGGGAAAGTGAAAAAGTTGGCTTAAAGTTCAACATGGCATCCGGTCCCATCACTTCATGGCAAATAGATGGGGAAACAGTGGCTGACTTTATTTTTCTGGGATCCAAAATCACTGCAGATGGTGATTGCAGCCATGAAATTAAAAGACTCCTTGGAAGGAAAGTTATGACCAATATTAAAAAGCAGAGACATTACTTTGTCAACAAAGGTGCATCTAGTCAAGGCTATGGTTTTTCCAGTTGTCATGTATGGATGTGGGAGTTGGACTATAAAGAAAGCTGAGCGCAGAAGAATTGATGCTTTTGAACTGTGGTGTTGGAGAAGACTCTTGAGAGTCCCTTGGACTGCAAGGAGATCCAACCAGTCCATCCTAAGGGAGATCAGTCCTGGGTGTTCATTGGAAGGACTGATGCTGAAGCTGAAACTCCAATACTTTGGCCACCTGATGTGAAGAGCTGACTCATTTGAAAAGAGCCTGATGCTGGGAAAGATTGAGGGTAGGAGGAGAAGGGGACGACAGAGGATGAGATGGTTAGATTGCATCACCGACTCAATGGATATGGGTTTGGGTGGACTCTGGGAGTTGGCGATGGACAGGGAGGCCTGTCATGCTGCTGTTCATGGGGTCGCAGAGTCGGACACGACTGAGCAACTGAACCGAACTGAACTGAATTGAGGCTTATTCTTTGTGTTCCCCAATTATTACTTTTCCTTCTCTGAACTATGGAGACTATAAAGCAATAATCTAAACACTCCAAGAAGACTCTTTTTCTTAGGAAAGACAGTTACATTTTCTATAGTTTTTGAGGAGAGAGATACAACAAAATTCCACACTTTTTAAAGAAGTTTATTGAAAAAAAGCATAATATTCTGTGAAGGAAACCTTAGACATATTTTGCTAAAACCAATGGCATCAACTTTATAGATTTTGAAAGTTTCAGATTGTCATATGTTGCTTTGAATTTCACTTTAAAAAATAATATATGCTTCCATGTTTATTGCCAGTTTTTGGTATTTCACTGAAAAGATGAAAGAGGCTATATTATATGATACTAGCCAAATGCTTTTTTAAACCAGCAAATTATTTTAATCTTTTTAGAAGAACAGATGCATTCAAATAATGAACAAGTTAGTAATATTATCTCTTTTACTACTAACATAATTTCTAATGAATTTGCTCTAAAAGTCTTGCTCCAGACAATTAGAGATATGGAAAGTCAACAGTGTATCATGTATAACCACAGGCAATGCACACACATTGTGTGTGTGCATGATTATGGGAATAAGATGTCATGTTTGAGTGAATGAGAAGAATGCAATTGTCTTTGTATCAATATTTTACCAATATTTTATACTACAGAAACAAATAACTGTTGATAAAGTAGTGTTACAATCAAACGCAAAAGAAAACCAGACTTCTAAATGCCCTGAGCAGATAAAAATCGGTTTACTTCTAGAAGCTAAGCTTAATTTATCTTATTTTGCAAGAAAACAATAATAACTTGACCCAGGTATGTTAATGCTTATGCCTCTGAAAATCTTAAGCAAAACTTCAATTACTCCTAAATATTGCTATGAAGTAACTGCTAACCGATTCTCTTTCATTTAAGGAAATCCTAATATTTAAACCAATTGCCGTGAAGAGTAAATAGTCACTTCCTCCATACTTTACAAGTTGCTTTATAATGTTATACCTCTGAGCCTCATTCTGTGTTTTGGCTTGAGTGTTCCTTATCTGCAGACAGCCTTTTTGGTGTGTGTACAGTAATTTCTATAATTACTACCTCAGTAATTCATTGCTTTTATTTTTTTCCTGAACTTTTGACAGTAAAATAGGCTGTAAACTTTATGAGCTTACATGTTTTTGTTTTATTATATCACAAGATCTGAAGCACAAAAATAATACATTCTTGTGTATACGTGCTCAGTAACTCAGTCGTGTCTGACTCTTTGCATCCCCATGGACTGTAGCCCGCCAGGCTCCTCTATACATGGCATTTCCCAGGCAAGAATACTGGAATGGGTTGCCAGTTTCTACTCCAGGGTATCTTCTTGACCCAGGGATCAAACCTGCGTCTCTTGCATTGGCAGTTGAATTCTTTACCATTGTGCCCCCTGGGAAGCCCAATACATATTTACTGAATGACAAATTAGAGATATGGTATATTGTTTGAAAACGTTTCTCTATAGTAGACTGCATATTAAGATGAAAGAGGATAGTAGTACTAGGGGAAAAAAAAACCTGAATTTTATTTATTCATAGTTGGTTTCTCCAAGAACATCCTAACAAGTATTGCGATTAGCAGTCGAACTATGATTAGCAAACTAGTAAAGTACTTATAGATATGCAAATGTGTTCATTCAACAAAGGAAAACAGCACTAAGACCTCTGAAAGAACTTCCATGTACTTTTTTTGTTGTTGTTGCCAGAGATAGACAAGGTACCAAGTGCAATTAGTAAGACTGAGTAGAATGGCCTTTAAAATAATAAGAATAAAAATAAAATCATATGCTACCACCCAGAATTGTGTTATAATTAAACTTACTGGTGCAGAAAATTTACTTTGGGGATTAATATCAACTTCTGATATTAATGTTAATTAATATCAACATTAAATAAAAAATTTAATGTTTTTTGGTGTAGTACAAATCCATATTATCTTTTCATCTATTTTATATAACAATATTTATTCCAAGTACCTGCTTAAAAGGAAAAATGAAAAACTGTTTTTAAACCTGAGGATGTATCTAAAACCAACCTTCTCTCATAACTATTTTAACTTTGTTTTCTCCTAAAACTTTATACACAAAAAACCAAGTAAAAATTGAGTAAAGCATGAAAAGAATAAAATTTCATCAGTAAGTAATGACTACACTTGCTTCATATGGGAAACTACTGAGATACATGTCAAGGAAAACAATTTATTCTTCCTTTTCTATGAGGGAGACTGTAAGTCACTTGTCTCCTTTCTATATCCTCATTATTCCTACTGAAATGGGGAGGATTAAAATATCTGATTGGTGATTCTGTAGTTTGCCTTTTCTCTTAGTCTGTGCCTTTGAGGTTTCACTGCTCTGTTTTTGACCTTGTTTCAAGTCCAGTAATCTAGGTCTCTTTCTGTGAACAAGGCCTGTGAGTTCCTACCAGGACCTATTACAGTGGATATGTGTGTGTGTGCTTAGTCGCTCAGTCATGTCTGACTCTTTACAACCCTGTGGACTGTTGCCTTCCAGGCTCGTCTATCCATGGCATCCCCCAGACAAGAATACTGGAGTAAGTAGCCATTCCCTTCTCCAGGGGATCTTCCTGATGCGGGGATCAAACCTGGGTCTCCTGCATTGGTAGGCAGATTATTTCCCATCTGAGCCAGCAGGGATAAATCAGACTAATTCTGGTCAACAGTTTTGTTCCCCCATGTCTGTATCCTCTTAGTATTACTAAGTTGTTGCTGTTGTTTCGGAGTCAGTAACGAAGGTAACATTTTTATCTGTACTTGTCTGGCTTTTCTTTTTCAATGAACGGAAAAGAGATGTTATTTATTGGCCTCCTAAAACTCCAGCATCATAGAATATATAGCAATAATTTATGTCAAGAAACATTATTTATATTTTAAAAAAAGGTTGGGTGATGAAATTATTCTAAGTCATCAATGCCTAAGAAATGTTAATTTTCTACCTTTTCTCTTGAATGAAGAAATCTGTTATTTTCCCATTTTCTTCACTGGTCAAATAAGTAGGCATTCTAACTTTTTACCAGATGTATCACTGAAGATATTATGAAACTAATTCTAAAATACAAAAGACATCTCCCTGAAATAAATGGCTCAGGCACATATTGTCTATGTTTCTATAGTGATATAATCACTTTCATAATATTGAAACAGCTCATTAGTTGCCAGTATTTTCTTCATTGCAAAGAAGTGCATGCTATATATCTATGTGTGAATAATGAATTTGTTGGTATAGCTTATCTCACAGGAAAACAAAATTGTACATAACAAAATGAAAGCGTTTTCCCTCATTTTTGTGTCTTTGCAAAAAATCATTTTACCACTAGTGACTATAATCACTAAAATATTTTTTTCTTCATACATTTCTGAAAAGCAAAATAGTACATTAATTTACTTAATTTTAGAATTCATATTATGTTTATATTCTTTACAAAGTGCTTCAATTCTTCTACTACTATGGATTTACTTCCGGTCTTATTCATTCATTCAGAAATGTTGACAGGTACTTACGCTGAGGCAACGTACTTGCAAGAATATATATGTTAGCGTAGCTGCTCCCATGGAGCCCATTTTCTGTATTTTGCCAAATTGATATACCAATTGTATATACTCTTTCATGAAATTATTTTAAATGATACATTGTTTTCAATTCTTTATATTGTAAACTATTACTTGAAAGTATCATTGTATAATATTTGCATAATGTTGCATTAGTAGATAAATCACAGTATTTTTAACAAATTTCTTATTTTTAGACAGTTTGGCTGCTCTCAAGTTTTCACTGTTACAATAGTGTTGCAAAGACAAATATGCAATCACTTTAAAGTACATTATTTTTTAGGATAAACTTTTGTGCCCAAATTTTTAATTGTTTAAAAATATTTTTATAAACATTGACAAAATATACCTCGCTAACTCAATTATGCTCTTTGTTTCTTGGTTTACTTGGTTCAAAAATGTGTTATATGTGTCATGTTATATATATGCAATTTTAACAATAAAGTTGCACTGGGCAATTTAAATAAATCCTGTAACCCAATCACCTTAAACTTTTCTAGATATTTCAGTTCAGTTCAATGCTCACTCATGTCTGACTCTTTATGACTTCATAGACTGCAGCACACCAGGCTTCTCTGTCCATCACCAAACCCCAGAGATTGCTCAAACTCATGTCCATCAAGTCGGTGATGCCATCCAACCATCTCATCCTCTGTTGTCCCCTTCTCCTCCTGCCTTCAATGTTTCCCAGTGTCAGGGTTTTTTTCCAAAGAGTCAGTTCTTCTCATCAGGTGGCCAAAGTATTGGAGCTTCAACTTCAGCATCAGTCTTTCCAATGAATATTCAGGATTGATTTCCTTTAGGAGTCACTGGTTTGATCTCCTTGCAGTCCAAGGGACTCTCAAGAGTCTTCTACAACACCACAGTGCAAAAGCATCAACACTTCTGTGCTCAGCTTTCTTCATAGTCCGGCTCTCACATCCATACATGACAACTGGAAAAATCATAGCTTTGACTAGACAGACATTTGTTGAAAAAGTAATGCCTCTACTTTTTAATATGCTGTCTAGGTTGGTCATAGCTTTTCTTCCAATGAGTAAGTGTCTTTTAATTTCATGGCTGCAGTCACAATCTGCATTGATTTTGCAGTCCAAGAAAATAAAGTCTGTCACTTTTTCCATTGTTTCCCCAACTATTTGCCATGAAGTGATAGGACAGGATGCCATGATCTTAGTTTTTTAAATGCTGAGTTTTAAGCCAGCTTTTCCACTCTCCTCTTTCATTTTCATCAAGAGAGTCTTCAGTTCCTCTTCACTTTCTGCCATAATGGTGGTGTCATCTGCATATCTGAGATTAATGATATTTCTCCTGGCAATCTTGATTTCAGCTTGTGCTTCATCCAGCCTGGCATTTCACATGATGTACTCTGCATATACGTTAAATAAGCAGGGCGGCAATATACAGCCTTGACATACACCTTTCCCAGTTTGGAACCAGTCTATTGTTCCATGTCTGGTTCTAACTATTGCCTCTTGACCTGCATACAGATATCTCAGGAGGCAGGTAAGGTGGTCTGGTATTCCCATCTTTTTAAGAATTTTCCATGGTTTGTTGTGACCCACACAGTCAAAGGCTTTGTTGTAGTCAATAAAGCAGTAGTAGATATTTTTCTGGAACTCTCTTGCTTTATTAAGATCCAACTGATATTGTCAATTTGATCTCTGGTTCCTCTGCCTTTTCTAAATCCAGGTTGAACATCTGTAAGCTCTTGGTTTGTGTACTGTTGAAGCCTTGCTTTGAGAATTCTAGATATTTAATATGTTTTTATTCTCCCAACTGAAAAAAAATATAGATATGCCAACTTTAGATAAACATTAATGTATGTAAGTAGTTTATATTCTACTTTCACAACCCAGTAGTTTCTGAAGGTATGACAGATACTAGAGCACAGTAATCAATGTTCATAACAATTGCTCTATCGAATGATAAAATTATTTTCAATTTATTTCATGCTCAGTTATGGATTATTCCAAGCTAATTACTTGTATAGCAGGCAATTAAATATTTTCTGATTATTTATAAAATATTATTATTATTTAAGACATTTTTCTGTCATCTACACTACCTCTTACTAATTATTTGCAGAGTACATGATTACACTTTCTAAATGTGATTTTTTTTATGCCTAACGCATGTGGATCAGGGTCTTCAAAGTTGTCAGAAAGACACAACAGGTGTGAAAGAATGAAACAGGAGAATGTAGCTCCAACTCTGTGAATTATTAGCTAAAGTTACTGAAAGATTATAACATTCATCTTTTTACTCAAAGTAGAGTAAAAACAATACTATTTTCCCATCTGAATTACATTGCTAGCCCAGGTCAGATTAATGGCAAATTTGAATGAAGTATTCTATAACTGTTTCCCTTTTAAATAGTTTCCCAGCATTTAGAACTTTGAATGTTAAATTATTCATAAATAATAAAAATGACAGAAAGAAACTCTTAGTTCTAAAGGTGACCCAAATTTATTAAAATATGCTCAACTCTAGTAAATGAACATTTGAAGTGCTCGCTAATGGTTTCACCTATTTTTTTTTTTCTTTTGCCTGGGTAATCATGGATTTATTAATTTAGGTGGCATAGGCTAAAATTAACTGAGTTATATAAGTGATCTCAATCTTTGTGTATGTATAATATTTGATCTCAAAAATTAATTGTACTATTCAAATATGTGAAATGTTTCTCAAATAATTATGCTAATAAATTATTAGCTTTTTATTTATTGTTCTTGTATATTGAACTCATTTTTAATTAGACAGTAATTATCGCTATGGTTTTAATATTTTTGAGAACTTACAATATGTATTGGCCATTATACATTTCATTCTTTAAGGATAAACTGCTATCTGGGTAATTAGACAGGTGATTGATTGAATGGATTTCTACACTAACAAAATTAAATAACTTTTTGACTCTTAATTTCTTTATTCTTTAAAAATCACACACACAAAAAAACTAGAACTAGCACCCAGGTATGAAGAATTTACAATTCTTAAATTGTAAGTACAGCTAAAACTTGAATGCTTATTATTCACCAGGTGTGAAGAATTCACAACAATTCTCTAATAGTAATGACAGCTAATTCTTGAATGTTTATTATTCACTAGGTACTATTTCATTTGCTTTATAAGTATCAATGCATACGTTAGGAAAATGAAGATGTGCTCCACATGTTATGCATGAGGAAATTTTGCATACTGAAAAATTACGTAGCTTATCTAAGTTCTTTGCATCTTGTAAATGGAAAAGCTAGGATTTAAGTCCAAGCAACTAGAATTACAAATTCATTCTATTAAAGATCATATTAAATAGTATATTATCTTATAATATAAAAGGGTAGAAACAGAAACTTAGAAAAAGATAATTTTTGGCTTAAATTAAAATTCTTCTGACGAAACGAAGCTTCATCTAACATGCACTGCATACCATCCAGATGCAGGACAATTTTGAATTTATTATCTTATGTAAGCCTCAAAAAATTCTATAATAATTGTTTCTTCAAATTTAATAAGTTTGGTAACTGGGACTTGAACCCAGGTTCTCTCCAGAATAATAGATCATCTTTCTGTTACAATACTTTTCCTTGTTAAACATAGTAAAGAAAGTGCTTTAAACTGCATTTCTTCCCTTGTGATGTCCTTCAAAAATATCCCATAAGTTATTATGAAATTAATAAAGAAAAACTACTGTGTATTGTTTTCAATTTTAATATATATGTTATTGTGATATAACTTAAACTAAATAAAATTAAGAAATAATTGCCAAGCACTGGTTGAATTCTACATTGTGTTTTATGGTATCAGCAAAAGTTGTTAATTTAATATATGGTGATAGCTGATTTCCTATTTTATCATAAATCTTGCAATATTATCTATAAAGGAATCAGCACCTCTCTAATTAAGGGTAGCATATTTACTAAGTTTGAAAAACTCAGCAGTGGCCACAGGAATGGAAAAGGTTAGTTTTCATTCTAATCTTAAAAAAGGCAATTCCAAAGAATGCTCAAACTACCGCATATTTGCATTCATCTCACATGCTAGCAAAGTAATGCTCAAAATTCTCCAAGCCAGGCTTCAACAGTATGTAAACTGTGAACTTCCAGATTTTCAAGCTGGATTTAGAAAAGGCAAGGGACCAGAGATCAAATTGCCAACATCCTCTGGATCATTGAAAAACCAAGAGAGTTCCAGAAAAACATCTACTTCTGCTTTATTGACTCCGTCAATGCCTTTGACTGTGTGGATCACAACAAACTGTGAAAAATTCTTAAAGAGATGGGAATACCAGACCAATTTACCTGCCTCCTGAGAAATCTGTCTGCAGGTCAAGAAGCAACAGTTAGAACTGGACATGGGAAGAACTGACTCATTTGAAAAGACCCTAATGCTGGGAAATATTGAAGGCAGGAGGAGAAGGTGATGACAGAGGATGAGATGGTTGGATGGCATCACCTACTCAATGGACATAAGTTTGAGTAAACTCCAGATGTTGATGATGGACAGGCAGGCCTGGCGTGCTGCAGTTCATGAGGTCGCAAAGAGTTGGACACAACTGAGTGACTGAACTGAACTGAACAGAACTGAATTACTAATCAAAACTTAACTGTTTCTTAACTACTAAAAGTTAAGCTGGAGTTGTATACTGTTATATTGGAGCAAACCACTGTGTCAAATGGCCATAAGACAGAGAAGAAATGGTAAGAAAATAATTTTTTATTATTGGTTAAATTAAAAAATTCTGATTTAAAATGATTTCAGAAAATAATCATTATTAGTAGTACAATATAACCTATTTTGGTATTATGTGTCATTATATTTAATTTATATGCATAATGCTTACTTAAAATATTTGAAATGAATTAATGAAATTTAATATATAGTATTCATTAATTCATTTCAAACAAATATTTTAAGTAAACATTATGCATATAAATCTAACTTAATGGCATGATTTTAGGTAGCTTACACTTAAATGATTTTTAAATAATCACAATACATTCTACTGTACTACATCATAATAGGAAAAATTGGTGAACAGAAATGGCAAACTATATTTTCCAGCATTTTGCTAATAAAATAAATTGGTAGAATAGCCTTTCTTAGAGTATGCCTTGAATCCTATGAAAGTGTTCATTTTATTTAATCAAGCACTTGTTACTGACAATGAAGAGTAAAATAATGAAATAAGAATCATAATAAAAAAAATTCACACCATTTTGGTGAACACATATAGGAAGTACAAAAACATTCTGAATGCCTTCTCTGAAGCCTAAGCTCAGTTAAGAAAACAGTCTTTGAGAAGTGGAGACTCATGTTCAATATCAAAAACATAGTAAATTGCAGATTCAGGGATGAAATTCAGGTTAACTGAATCTTAAATTCTATTCTCTTTTCATAATGTATGAAAGTAATATTTTACTGGTATAACCTCTTCCCAAAAGATTTCAACAGAATTTGCTAATTATTTTGAAATCCACGTTAACGAAAACTTTCTTAGCATATCAGATGGACATTGAGTTGGATCTAAGCATCATGCAAAACAGCCAGATGTGTTGCTAACCATTCTCTCATCAATGTAAGACAGATTAACAGCTTGCTAAATGCAACAGGATTTAATGTGAGTAGGCATAGCGATGACCTAGCTTAATTATGATGTTGCTGGATACAGTGAAGATGTCCTAATATACCATCAGTTCCTTTTATCTTCTTGACTCAGAATTTCTTTTGCTTTCAGTCACACACTTTTTCCAATTCTATATCAACAAGCCCTCATGAACTTCTAACGCCTCTCAGAGATTGAGTCCTGAACTTGCAATACAATTTTATTGTTAAATCTGTTTTAACTTTCTTCATTATACATTTCTACCTTTGCAAAATCACAAACCAAAATTTAAGCTGAAGGCATTCACAAGTATCATTGTCCATAATGATTACAAACTTCTATAAATTTAGTGATTTGGGCATCCATATTTTCCTACACCTTTACTCCAATAATGTGTATAGTGAATTCAACATTTTTCTAACATTTCTGATATTTAAAAGTAGACTGAAATTTCAGATTTGTTGCAGTAATTATCTAAGGCACATAGTCTATTTTAAATCTTTTCCTGAAAGTTTATGGAAGAAATAATTAAATTATTTAAAATGTGTTGCACTTTTATTTCATATCTGTAGAAGTTATAACTTCCTTCATTGTACATAGGAGGCCTACTATAGTTACATAATTTACCTAAGGAAATGGAAGAGCTCAGATTCAAGTCAGGCCTGCCTAACTTCTGAGCTAGAGCTCATCAATGCATATATTACATGCAGTAGCTCAGTAGATTTTTAGTTTGATTTTTAGCCAGTGATTTTAAGTCCAGAAGATTGCATTTAGTTTCTCTTTTAACATGACCCCATAAGCTTTTTCTTCAAGTCAGAAAGATCTCATCTCCTCTCTATCTCTGAGCTCTCTCTCCCTCTCTATATATACATGTAATATATATATATATACATATATATATGTATATATAGTTTCTAATAACATTTACAACAGAAACAATGCTTTTCTAACACTATCAATTTGCCATACTTACAGCTAATGTATAGAAAGTGAAGTCGCTCAGTTGTGTCCAACTCTTTGCGACCCCATGGACTGTGGCCTACCAGACTCCTCCGTCCATGGGATTTTCCAGGCAAGAATACTGGAGTGGGTTGCCATTTGGATGAACATAATTCAGAGAAAACTACCAAAATATTAAAGAAATTTTCTGAGTCAGAGATATATAAGAAACTAAAGCAGAATAATCGATAAAATATCTTGAGTAATCTTGTTCAATTTCAACTCTGAAGTATAGTTTCCTAGGCAGTATGCAGCTTTTATCACAAATTACTAGAAGTAAAATGATTTGTGAAGGAGAAATAACTGGGGAGATGATGAAGAACAGAGCATACTGAGAAGATGAAATCTATAGAGCAAGCAATGAAAGTTAGGGCTTCACTGGTGGCTCAATGGTCAATAATCCACCTGCCAATGAGGAGACTCAGGTTGGATACCTTGATCAGGAAGGTTCCCTGGAAAAGGAAATAGCAACCCACTCCAGTCTTCTTGCCTGGAAAATACCATGGACAGCAGAGCCTGTGGGGCTACAGTTGGCTACAGTTCACAGGGTCGCGAAAGAGTCCGACACAACTTAGCGATCAAACCACAACAAGAGCAAATAGTGAAAGCGAATTAGAAAACTCCATTCTTTGATGCTTGATATCATCATTTACACTCTATACTGCAATACTAAATATTATGCATCAACCAGCTAATCAACCATACCTAGCCTCACATGGCCTAGATAACTAAAGAAATAGGACAAATGATAAAATAAGAAAATTATGCTAACAAACACATGAAAAGATGCTCCACATCACTCATTATCAGAGAAATGCAAATCAAAACCACAATGAGGTACCATTACACGCCAGTCAGGATGGCTGCTATCCAAAAGTCTACAAGCAATAAATGCTGGAGAGGGTGTGGAGAAAAGGGAACCCTCTTACACTGTTGGTGGGGAATGCAAACTAGTACAGCCACTATGGAGAAAAGTGTGGAGATTTCTTAAAAAACTGAAAATAGAACTGCCATATGACCCAGCAATCCCACTCTTGGGCATACACACTGAGGAAACCAGATCTGAAAGAGACACGTGCACCTCAATGTTCATCGCAGCACTGTTTATAATAGCCAGGACATGGAAGCAACCTAGATGCCCATCAGCAGATGAATGGATAAGGAAGCTGTGGTACATATACACCATGGAATATTACTCAGCCATTAAAAAGAATTCATTTGAATCAGTTCTAATGAGATGGATGAAACTGGAGCCCATTATACAGAGTGAAGTAAGCCAGAAAGATAAAGAACATTACAGCATACTAACACATATATATGGAATTTAGAAAGATGGTAATGTTAACCCTATATGCAAAACAGAAAAAGAGACACAGATGTACAGAACAGCCTTTTGGACTCTGTGGGAGAAGGTGAGGGGGGTATGTTTCGAGAGAACAGCATGTATATTATCTATAGTGAAACAGATCACCAGCCCAGGTGGGATGCATGAGACAAGTGCTCGGGCCTGGTGCACTGGGAAGACCCAGAGGAATCGGGTGGAGAGGGAGGTGGGAGGGGGGATCGGGATGGAGAATACATATAACTGCATGGCTGATTCATGTCAATGTATGACAAAACCCACTGCAATGTTGTGAAGTAATTAGCCTCCAACTAATAAAAATAAATGAAAAAAAAAAAAAAGAAAATTGTGTGATGTTTTATGTGTGTGTGTGTATGTGCATCTTGTCTATACTTACGATTCATCAAGTGCTGAGAAACAGATTAGGTATAAAACACAGATTAAGTTTAGCAGTTGCCATTTGAATGGAGCATGATATCATGATATTAACAATTAAATTTTTCAATAATTATTTTTCTAAACATCATATGCTAAGCGAAATGTCTCATGGAAGTTGAGCTTCCAAGAGTATTCCAAAACTTGAGATTCTATGGGACTACTGCTAGACTCTATTTTATTCTTTCACAAAGAATCTATGGGACAGGTTAACAAAATTTGCAGTCACCAATTAGGTGAAGACAAGCCTAAAACGTTTTGCAAAATATATATACTTTAGCTACATGATAATAAAATAAATCCTTATCAGTGTACTACATGTAAGTAGTGTACTACATGAACTTATTTATAAAAACTGTGTTTCACAATTGTTGCCATGTTAATAACTGTTATATTTTCTTCCTCTCAAGTATTAGTGTGTGTTGGGCTGAGGTCTCACACTGAGTTCTGGGTCAGACATTTTTCAGTTTTATAACTGCTCTTCTTTTTCTTTTGGAAGCTAACTTATACCCTTGGAGTCAGAGCTGAGTCAAATATATACTACTGTACTTAAAAATTTTTTTCCCCACTCAAAAACTTGGTAATTTTACATTTAATTCATTCTTTAAAAAATGCTTTCCAGGACTCAATTTTTTGGCCTATATTTACTTACTTTTAGAGATTTTGTGGTTTTATTTTTGTTTTGATCTTTTGTTTTTTTGGAGATCACTTTGGGTATTACTTTCTCTAAAAAAAAGTGTCTTCCAGTTATTCCTACGTGATTCCTACATGATACTCTGAAATAGACCTAATGTTTTCTTCCTCAGTTAATGTTAAACTTCTTTCATGTACAAAATTATCTTTTGGGGGACCATTTTTTAGCTTACCACATAATGCTAACCCAGTTTAATTATTTCTATTGATTATTTTTCATTTCCAAATATACTCTTATCTAATGTATTTTCTCCAGCTGATGATTTTGGACATTTATATTTCCATTTTAATTTTATTTTTTGATTATCATTTGCATAGAAAATCTTGAGCTATGCTTATTTTTTCTGTCTGGTTATTTTATTTTTATGACTTTATTATTCTTTTTCATCCTTTTAGAATATCCATCAAAAGAGAAGTAGATGTCTCTCTTTCAAAAGTTTATATTCTTCTGTAGCAATGAAAAAAATCTCTCAACTAGCAATTACTGTGATTGTTTTGAAGGTCATTTAGGTAAATACATACATGTATACACAAATACATTTGCACATAGCCATTAATGTTTTAAATTTATTTGTTGTATATCTTTTACCCTAAGATAACATGTTAAAAATAAGTGCAAAATATAACATTATCATACTAATGCACTAAGTAAAAATATTCCTCTTGATTTCTTTTAAAACTGAAAGCAGATAAATTGTATTACATAGGTTACAGAATATATAAATAAAATTCATTGTTGATTAATTTAAGAAAAAAATAATCTGACATGCATTCATGATTCAGATGATGGTACTGTTCTCATATATCAGGGAAGTTTACTAATGTACATACTGGTTTGTAGACTGTTAGAAACCAATAAGCACATTAAAAAAATCTGAACTTTTCATATAAAAGAAATACAATTTCATATGTTATAAGATTCACCTTCCACTTATAAGAAGGAGTGCTTTCAGTGCTCTTTGAACTAATAATGCTGCCTTCTAGTTATTTTTAGTTATCATTATATTTTAGTTAATTATATTATTATATTTTAGTTAATTTTAAATTATGTTTATTCTGAATTAAAATTTATAAAGTCTCTTTTGGACTGTAAGAATACATATCAGAATAAGTCACAGAATTTATTCTCAGAGTGTTCAAGAGTCATAAATGATTCCAGGAACTGCAGTCCTTTTTTTTGTTTGTTTTTGTATTTCGTTTCTAGGAGGGATGGTGCTTAAACCTTGTGTAAATGTTTGTAGCCAACTGCAGTGATGTTTAGATGCTACAAGGGAACAAACTGCCACATTTTTTATTGTGACATTAGAGTTCTAAAAGACCCACTAGCTATATCGTGTCTGGTATTTAAGAATACTATAAATGTTATTCTGTATAAGATCAATGATACAACCCAATTTGAATTCTGTCTCCATGTCTCATACAGATAATAATACCATATATCACAAAGATTTTGGTAATTATTCTTCAAAAGTCATATCTTCAAAGGTGAGAGATGGAAAAAAAAAATCAACCCTTTACTCCGTTTATAACCTATTAAAAGCTGATTTTGTTTTTTCTTTGTCCTGTTCCTTTTTGATCTGGGTAGAAATAGACTGTATTTTGAGACTTTCATCAAAAAATATTATCTTAAGCCTCCTCCGTCAGTTATAAAATTACACTTTTATATTTCTTAAAGTGTAGTGTTTTCTAATATTGTTGCAAGAGCAGTCCTGATTGAGATATAGAAGGTCCTCTTCTCCTTCCCTTTGGAAATTTTACTGTGACATGATCTCCCCAGTTCTCTGTTAAACGGTTCAGCGGATTTATATTCATGCAGTCATACTGTCATTTGTCTACCTTAAGAGTACCTGAATATGAGAACACTCACTCACACACACACACACACACACAGACACAGACACACACACACACACACACATGCTTCTTTAAAGCTTATGACACTGTTTTCATATTAGAAAACAGAATTAGCTGCATTTGAAATGCATGTACATTGCTTTAAAGAAGATACTATTCTTGAGACATAAATCAATTTTTGAAAATGGTTTAAATTTTAACATCTAGTAAATTACAGTTAACTGCTAAGTAAAGCAGGCACAGTCCTCCTACACATGATTTGTTTAAAAACAGAATGCAGCTAATTATACACAACTATCACAATTATCTAAGAGTTGAAATATCTATATTTCAACTAATTATTCTCTTGGTTAATATCTAGAAATGTTGGCTATGATCTGCCTTATGAAACAGCATTTATGGTGTTAAAATAGTTTATTTACTAACTGTAACCAACATTTCATTTAAGCAGTGATTTGAAAACTTATTTCAAGGTGATCCACATGATTACTAAAATCAATTCTTACGATTTCTTAAAGAAACTAATTTGCATCTCAATATTAGTGATCTACTCTATAAAGTTGCCATTATTCCTATTACACTATGCTGAACCTTGCAGTTTTGATGTGTAAAGCTGTTCAGAAACAAAAGTGTTCCTCTCTTATATTCCTTTCCTATTCCTACTCCTCTAGATATTATTTTGTGAGATAAAATCTTCCTACTTATATTTAGGTAGAAAACCTGAAATTTTTATTATGGTTCTACCTTGCTTTGGACCCTTTTCTTTTGGTATTATCTGTTTCATAAGTTTTCCACTTAACAGAATCGTTGGTGCCTTAGTTCATTTGGATTCCTATAACAGAATACCATATTCTGGATCACTTACAAACGTTAGATATTTATTTCTCACAATTCTGAAAGCCAGGAAGTCTGACATCAAAGTGTCAGCAGATTTTAACTCTTAGGGCTTATCTCAGCTTGAAATGCACCTTACATTGTCTTCTGACAAGTGAGTGAATCTGATTTGAATCATACAAGATGGGGAAGGCACTGATAAGCTACATGAACATGCATGATTGGTGGGTGAATCACTTAAATTCTATACTCTACAAGGCCAGCCTTACCAATACAGCCTTAGTTTATTATTATAAAAATAATTGTATATTGTTTTAATTGTTTTCTCAATAGTGGTAATGAACTGGAACTGAGCCAACAACATATATTATTTCACAGTCCCTGTGAAAATCAGTACTCATAGGTATATGGGATGGTTAGAAGTTTCCAGGGTTCAGGAAACAGCAAAGCCAAGGAGAGTAAATGAAGAATGTTTTTAGAACAATAGACTAACTTACTTGAAAACTGTGTTATCAACTTCTATTAATAAATTTTGGACTCAATTGTGGTTAGCTAATCTGGTCAGCTTTCATGGGCAGCTTCTTACTGAAAGGTAGAAACTTTCTTTGCTTTAGTTGTGTTGAAAACAAGTGAAATTGTTGGTTTTTGCCTGCATTCAAAAGCAAATATAAAGATTTCACTTCCATATTTTCTATGTGTAGATCATCTATGTCAACAAAACTAGCACTATTTCATTGAAAGAAAATAATGACATTTCTGATTTATTCACATCATACTGTGAGCATATTAGTGTCAAATTTCCCATCACTTTAATCAATAGCTTTTTATTTCTGTCTTGAGAACACAAGGAGTTTAGGTGAGTTGACAAGTATTTCAGATGTTTGATATTTCTCTTTTCTCAGATCTTGTTTGTTTTTGATCAATAAAATTACTTACTTTATACATATTTGAATACTGATTCATATAGAATGCAGAATAGACACAAAAGGCCTACAAATCACATTGTAAAGGAAAGAAGGAGAATTCTGATAAATAAAATGCCATTAAAAATGGGGTATCCATATTCACTACTCTGAGGAGTATAATGACAAAATGGTAAGGAAAAATTGACTAGGCACAATGTCATAAAGAGTTACTTTGTATTGTCAGAAGTAGTTATTTTTATTGATGAACTGCCACCTGTCAGCAACATCAATGTGGTTGATTATATTTATATTGATATAATGAATTGTTGCCCTTAAACCTTGGCCTTTGTATCATAAGTTACAAGGTGCAAATAAAGACACCACAAAATGGAAATAACATTATAGCTACACACATAATGGTAGAATCAAGATGCATATAAATTTGCCACAAAAAAATTTAGATGTGAAGTCATCACCCTAACTTTAAAACAGGACAGGTCGAGGATAGGGCTATCATATAATTGAGAGAGTCAATTTCTAGGTAGGTTGATAAGAAGTCTGGGATCCCCGAGGAAGAAAGAGGGTTCTAGGGCTCTTGAGGGACAGGGACGATAGGGGTCTGAAATTCTCAAGGAGAAAAGGAAAAAAAAAATAATTTTTTTTTACATTCCTTAGACTTAGTCACATAAAACGTCTTTTTTTTTTTTTTTTCTTTAAGCCTGGAGCTGATGACTACATAACAAAAAAACTCAGTTTAAATTCTGTACTAAGGATTATATGACAACAATGTATCCTACTTTCTCCTTCTTGAAAAACCTTCTAACTAATCCTGTTATCGTAAAGTGTATATTATGGGAGTGGGTCTGGTAAGATCTTTCTATTGTTTGTTCTAATCTTGTTAATTGTACAAGATGGGGAAGAGTCTACACATGGACATCACCAGATGGTCAATACCAAAATCAGATTGATTATATTCTTTGCAGCTGAAGATGGAGAAGCTCTACACAGTCAGCAAAAACAAGACTGGAGCTGACTGTGGCTCAGATCATGAACTCCTTATTGCCAAATTCAGACTTAAATTGAAGAAAGTGGGGAAAATCATTAGACCATTCAGGTATGACATAAATCAAATCCCTTATGATTATACAGTAGGAGTGAGAAACAGATTCAAGGGATTAGATCTGATAGACAGAGTGCCTGATAAACTATGGACAGAGGTTCATGACATTGTACAGGAGATAGGGATCAAGACCATGCCCAAGGAAAAAAGAAATGCAAAAAGGCAAGTGGTTATCTGACGATGCCTTACAAATAGTTGAGGAAAGAAGAGAAGGGAAAGGCACAGGAGAAAATGAAAGATATACCCATTTGAATGCAGAATTCCAAAGAATATCAAGGAGAGGAAAGTCTTTTTCAGTGATCAATGCAAAGAAATAGAGGAAAACAATAGAATGGAAAAGACTAGAGATCTCTTCAAGAAAATTAGAGATATCAAGGGAGTATTTCATGCAAACATGGGCACAATAAAAGACAGAAATGATGTGGACCTAACAGAAGCAGATATTAAGAAGAGGTGTTAAGAATACATAGAAAAACTATACAAAAAAGATCTTCATGACCCAGATAACCTCGAAGGTGTGATCACTCACCTAGAGCCAGGCATCCTAGAATGTGAAGTCAAGAGGGCATTAGGAAACTTCACTATGAACAAAGCTAGTGGAGGTGATGGAATTCCAGTTGAGCTATTTCAAATCCTAAAAGATGATGCTGTGAAAGTGCTGTACTCAATATGCCAGCAAATTTGGAAAACTCAGCGATGACCACAGGACTGGAAAAGGTCAGTTTTCATTCCAATCCACAAGAAAGGCAATGCCAAACAATGCTCAGACTACTGTACAATTGCACTCCTCTCACACGCTAGCAAAGTAATGCTCAAAATTATCCAAGCCAGGCTTCAACAGTATGTGGACTGTGGACTTCCAGATGTTCAAACTGGATTTAGTAAGGCAGAGGAATCAGATCAAATTGCCAACATCCGTTGGATCATTGAAAAAGCGAGAGAGTTCCAGAAAAAACAACTACTTCTGCTTTATTGACTACACCAAAGCCTTTGACTCTGTGGGTAACAACAAACCGGAAAATTCTTAAAGAGATGGGAGTACCAGACTATCTTACCTGCCTCCTGAGAAATCTGTATGCAGGTCAGGAAGCAACAGTTAGAACTGGACATAGAACAACATACCAGCTCCAAATCGGGAAAGAAGTATTTCAAGGATGTATATTGTCACCCTGCTTATTTAACTTATATGCCGAGTACATCATGCAAAATATCGGGCTGGATGTAGTACAAGCTGGAATCAAGATTTCTGGGGAAATATCAATAATTTTAGATATGCAGATGACACCGTCCTTAAGGCAGAAACAAAGAGGAACTGTAGAGCCTCTTGATGAAAGTGAAAGAATAGAGTGAAAAAGTTGGCTTAAACCTCAACATTCAGAAAACAGCAATCATTGCATCTGACCCCATCACTTCATGGCAAATAGATGGGGAAAGAACAGAAAAAGTGACAGACTTTATTTTCTTGGACTCCAAAATCATTGCAGATAGTGACTGCAGCCATGAAATTAAAAGACACTAGCTCCTTGGAAGAAAAGCTATGACCAACCTAAGCAGCATATTAAAAAGCAGAGACATTACTTTGCCAATGAAGGTCCATCTCGTCAAAGCTATGGTTTTTCCGTAGAATCACTGACTCAGTGGACAGGAGTTTGAATAAGCTCCGGAAGTTGGTGATGGACAGGGAAGCCAGGGAAGCCTGGCGTGCTGCAGTCAATGGGGTTGCAAAGAGTCAGACATGACTGAGGAACTGAACTGAACTCAAATCTGTTTCCTTAAAATGTAAATTGTGGGTGTTGGTGTGTTAAGATCTTTACAATCTTTAAACAGTCTTTTGATTTAGTGTAGTAACCAATTTAAAAAGTATAGCTTCCTTGCTAGGACTCGAGAGTGGGGCACTCTCTGCCTCCCTGTGATGTCTATGTCAGAAGCTTTCTCTCTCCCTTTTCACTGTAACAAAACTTCTGCCACACAAAAGCCCTGAGTGGTCAAGCCTGGTCTCTGATCATGAAGCTTAATCTTCTTCTTTGGAGATCACGAACTTGATATCATTTACCATAACTATCATTATCAACCACATAAGGTGAGGAAGATGTTTTCAAATTACTGAAGCTTCCTAATACATTTTCTTCCTAAAATTAGACCTGGGGATACAAACTCAGGTATACTTTGATTGGAATCTTTACAGAGAATACTATAAATTGAAATTGACTGCACCCAAACTAACATAAAATTGCTAAGAAATCCCAGGGATTAAAGAAGTGACATAAAGACCATAAATATACCACAGACAACCACTTAACTAGTCAATCCTAAATGAAATCAGTTCTGACTATTCATTGGAAAGACTGATATTGGAGCTGAAACTCCAATACTTTGGCCACCTGATGTGAAGAGCAACTCATTTGAAATGACCCTGATGCTGGGAAAGATTGAAGGCTGGAGGAGAAGGGGGTGACAGGATGAGATGGTTGGATGGCATCACTGACTCAATGGACTTGAGTTTGAGTAAACTCTGGGAGTTGGTGATGGACAGGGAGGCCTGGTGTGCTGCAGTCAATGGGGTCGCAAAGAGTCGGACACGACTGAGCAACTGAACAGAACTGAACCACTTAGCAAGTTAGCACAGATCTATGTTGGAAATGAATCATATTTGCTTTCCTTTGAGTAAAATGGAAAAATTTGAATGCTACCAAATATAGTTGTAATATATACTAGCTGGATTCTCTAATAACTTATAAGATAATTGATTAAGAAGACTTTTATAATCTTTAAGTGGTGTAAAAGAAGAGTTTATGAGATTAATCATGTTAAAATGGGATTTTGCACATGGTTGTGTCCATTTCTTGATTAGATCATTTTCCTCTCCCCAAGAAATGTGATATTTGATTGCTAAATAGTATGTTATTTTTATATATTTCTGTTGTTAACCATGGTGAAAAAATACTGGAAGTGAATTTTCTTCAAAGGATAGGTAGCATTTTTAAAATTCCCTTGTGAAATATCTGGGACATCATGTAAAAATGCTATAAACTGAACAAGATTGATCCTTCTGAAGAACAGTTATTTCATGGAAATCTTTTTAAAAAATTACCATGCTATTATTAATATGAGGTCATTAACTCACAAATGCTCTAGTATACACAATTGCTTGAAGCTAGAAGTTAAAGCCAGAAGTTAAACTCTTCACTTCCACATTGAAATTAAATTTGCCTTTGGTTTGATTGCAATTCTCAGAGAAAAGTACATTAGCCAAAGTGGACTCACTTAAGTGAGAACTTAAATATTGATTAAACTAGCGATTGTCCTCATCTAAACTATTTAACTTTAATATAATTTGCTACACAGTTAGTTAGACTTAAAACAGTAGTTAGGAGGGACAGTTACAGAAAGTTCTGAAGATGCTAGTACCCATTCCTCAGATATCCACGTGGCTAATTCCCTCATTTTCTTCAGTTCTTTATTCAAATGTAGTCTTATCACTGAGGTTGTTCCAAATATTCTCTATGAAATAGCAACCCTATCCTCACCAATCAACAGTCAATCAGCTGTCTTTATTTTAATCTTGTTTTAAGTGTCATCATGTGTTAGCTTGTTTGTGTTTTCTCTGCCCATATAAGAATGAACATTGCAGAAAGGCACCGACTTTGCCTGTTTGGGTCACTGTAGTTCCCCATAACCTACACTAGTACTGAACCAATGGCAGTGCTCTATTAACATTTGTTGAAGTAATGAATAAATGAATCTTTGATAATATTTTCTGTCCTCAACTATTATACTTCTGTTTTTCAGTCCTTTCTTTCTTGTTTCCCTGATATTTTTGCCCTAAAAAAAATCCCATTTACTTACCAAACAGTCTTAAGATTTTCAAAAGATTTATGACATTCTATAGCAATATTTGAAGGAGATAAAAAGTCATGCTGTCTGGGGATGAGTCAGGAATGATTCATGAGATCCTTTAATTTTTCTACAATAAATTTAACCTCAAAGATAACTGAATGTAGGAAGACCTTGGGAAAAGAAACACTAAGGATTAAAGTGTGTTCAATACAGTTTTCAGTGTTTATCACTAGTTGTCTTCTTATAATATGTAAAACTAATAAAGGCATATTTTGAAACACTATGATGCCTACCTTATAGATGATCACTGTTATGCTAAAGTATTTAGCAATTATTGTGGTAAAAATACTTACTGTGAGGCCTCTGAACAAAGTTATAAGTGAACAATAAAATATTAATCATAGACACAATGTTGTAGAGAAGATCACTAGAAATCATTCATTATTCATCTTGTATAACAAACTTTATACATGGGAACAGCAAATTCTCATTTTTCTCTCTTGTTAGCTCCTGAAAACCACCATTCTACCTCTGTTTCTATGAGTGTGACTATTTTATATACATCATATAAGTGGCATCATGCTGTATTTATTCTTCTATGACAGGCTTATTTCACTTAGCATAATGCCCTCTAGGTTTATCTATGTTGTTACATATGGTAGGATTCCCTCCTTGTTTAAATCTGAAAAACATCCCATTATATGTATATGCCACATTTTATTTATTCATTCATCTGTCAGTGGACATTTAGGATGCTTCCTTAACTATAATGAATAATGCTGCAAGAGTGGAAATATCTCTTCAAGAGCCTGGTTAAAATTATTTTGTATGTATATCCTGAAATGGGATTTCTGGGTTTATGATAACAATTCTGTTTTTAATTTTTTGAGGACTATCCCCACTATTTTCTATAGTGGATGCACAGTTTTATATTTCTACCAACAGTGCCCAAGGATTCCCTTTTCTCCATACCCTTGTATACATTTTTATTTTTTGTTACATTATTTTATATTTTGCTATTTTGTTTTTTATAATAGCCTTCCCAACAAGTGAAGATAGTACTTCATTGTGGTTTTGATCTGCATTTCCCTGATGATGCTGAGTACCTTTTCATGTACCAATATATCATTTGTATGTCTCTTTTTGGAAATATCTCTATTCAAGTCTTTTGCCTATTTTGAAATTTTGTGGCTTTTTTCTTCTGATGTTGAGTTATATAAATTCCTTTCATATTTTGGATATTAATTCCTTATCAGAAATATGGTTTGCAAATATTTTCTCCCACTTCTTTATAGATAGTTCATTGTTAGTGTACGGAAACACAATTGATTTTTGTATGTTGGTTTTGCATACTGCAATTTTACTAAATTAATTTATTAATCCTGTTTACAATTTTCAACATGTAAGAACATCTCTTGTACAAACAGAGATAATTTTATTTTTCCTTTTTGATTTGAGTATCTTTATTTCTTTTTCTAGTCTAATTACTCTGGCTAGAGCCTTCAGTGCTATGTTGAATAGAAGTTGCACAAATCTTTGCTTTGTTTTTGATTTTAGAGGAAAGTAATCCACTCTCCCACCATTGATTATGATGTTAGATGTGTGTTTTTCATACATGGCTTTTATTATCTTAAGGTAAATTCTTTCTGTATGCTTGTTCAGGATTTTTATAATAAAATGGTTTTTAGCATCCATATAATTTTTATCTTTCATTCTGTTAATGTGGTATATTGCATTATTTGATTTGCATATGTTGACATATCCTTGCTGTCCTGGGATAACTCCCACTTGGTCATAGTATACAGTGTATAATCCTTTTAATGCACTTTTGAATTGGAGTTACTAGTATTTTGATGAGGATTTTTGCATTTATGTACATCAGAGATATTGACCTATAATTTTCTTTTCTTATCTGGCTTTGGTAAGAAGGCTATAGAAAGAGTTACAGTGTATTCCCTTTTCTTCAAGTTTTTAGACAAACTTAAGAAGAATTATTGCTAATACTTTTAATTCTTGTTAGAATTCACCAGTGAAACCATTTGGCTCTGGGCTTTTCTTTTTTGAGAGGTTTTGATGATTGATTCACTCTCCTTACCCACTATTTATCTGCTAAGATTAGAAAATTCTTTATGATTCATTCTTAGTTGAATGTTTATAGGAGTTTGTCTATTCCTTCTAGTTTATATTGGGTGATCTATAATGATTTATAGTAGTTTCTTGTGACCATTTTAATTTCTATGACATCAGTTGTAATATTTCTTTATTATTTTTGAGTCTTTTCTCTTTGTTATTTTTACTAAAGCTTCTTTCATTAATTTTATATCATGTTTATCAAAAACTGTGGAGAGTATGTGGTTTTATACTACTTGCTGTTGTTCAGTCATTCAGTTGTGTCTGACTGTTTGCGACCCCATGGGCTGCAGCATGCCAGGGTTCCCTGTCCTTCACTATATCCCAGAGTTGCTCAAATTCATGTCCACTGAGTCGGTGATGCCATCCAACCATCTCCTCTGTCGTTCCCTTCTCCTCCTGCCCTCAATCTTTCCCAGCAACAGGGTCTTTTCTGATGAGTCAGCTCTTCACATCAGATGGACAAACTATTGGAGCTTTGTTATTCTTTGGAACCCTGCATTCAGTTGGGTATATCGTTCCCTTTCTCCCTTGCTTTTTGCTTCTCTTCTTTCCTCAGCTATTTGTAAAGTCTCCTGAGACAACCACTTTGCCTTCTTGCAGTTCTTTTTCTTTGGGATGGTTTTCGTCACTGCCTCTTGTACAATGTTATGAACCTCTGTCCACAGTTATTCAGGCACTCTATCTATCAGATCTAATCCCTTGAATTTATTCATCATGTCCACTGTATAATCATATGGGATTTGATTTAGGTCATAACTGAATGGCTTAGTGGTTTTCCCTTCTTTCGTTAGTTTAAGCCTGAATTTTGCAATGAGGAGCTCATGATCTGAACCACAGTCAACTCCACGTCTTGTTTTTACTGTCTGTATAGAGCTTCTCCATTTTTGCCCATAGAGAATATAGTCAATCTGATTTCAGTTTTGACCATCTGGTGATTTCCGTGTGTAGAGTCATCTCTTGTGTTGTTGGAAAAGGGTGTTTGCTATGACCAATGTTTTCTCTTGACAAAACTTATAAACTGATAAGTTAGCCTATTACTACTTTAATGATGCACACAGAAGACATGAGAGTTCTAGGTCAAAGATAAAAACAGGTTATTTCTCATAGCTTTAGAGTAATAATATCTAGTACCTCAATCCCCTATTCCTATAGGGGGAAAAGACAGGAGCCAAGTGATGCCACTATATTCAGTGGGATACATGACAGAAGAAAAGCCCTGAGGTTAAAAAACCCAAATATTTTATGATGATTAGTGAGAATTTTTGCCCTTGCTCTAGAAAAAACATTATCTTTAGAATACTATAAAGGAAGCATCCCTCATCTTTGTTCCAAAAGATTACATTCTCTCTGGTTGTTTTCCATACAAATAGCATTGAAAATATAGTCTGAAAAAGATGACAATCTATGCCTCTGCTTTCAAGATCTGCAGAAATTCAAGAAACCCTTGACAAATTGTCTCACAATAATTTCCACCTACTTTTCCTATACTATCTTGAAAGGTGAATTTTCCCATTAGTGCAATACTCTTTCAGCCACTTTAATTAAACTGACTGACAGAAGCTGGGGAAAAGTTCACTTATCTTGTCTCAAATAGCATTTAATTAGGACTACTACCTATAGGAATCTAAGCATCAAGATAAGGCTAACTTGAAGTAGTGACCTGAACCATATCCCTTACAATCTCCCACCCCCACTCCTGAACGTGGCCAGCTGAACTAATCCTCTATCACCATAAAAAATTAGTGTGTGCTTTAGAAAGCCAGATGACTTTCTCTCTAAAACTTTTCTATGACCTTTATTCCTGTTCTGAGGCATTAATCCTGATCATCAGCTTCACAACTTATAGTTTCACCCAAATAAAGCAAGCCTAGGTCAATTATATTTTCCAGAACAAATATGACCAGTAAGTTAAAGCGAGTTTGAATGTCTTCTAGAGCCTAGGTAACCTCACTGATTTATTGTTGTTGTTTGGTTGCTAAGTCATGTCTGACTCATGCCATTGACTACTTTGGCTAAGGTCAGGGAATATTTTAATGCCATCTTTTCTAATTAGATGGTTCCCATTGTAGGGATAACTTCCCATAGTTCACATAAATATCAAGCAAATTATCTCTTCAGAAAGCTCCCCTGAGTAACCAAGAACTTGCTCATTTTGAGGAGCCCTCCCCACTCATCTCAGGAATATATGATCTATTAGTGGCATTTTCTTAAACACTTGAAGGTCTCTTATTACTATAAAGTAAAAATCAAATTATTTTCAGGAGAAAATTAAGGTAATATCTGTGATTCTACTTGAAGTAAAGTCCCATTTGCACATGGTACCCCTGGAAAGAAACTGTTATTTATACTAATTGGGGTCCACAAGTGGGACCTAAATAAGTTGGGCAGATTGAGTGTCACCAATATGGCCTCCAGGAAAATTAGCAAGTTTTGGGGTCCTAGTTCAGTTTGAATAAGTGAATCTAACCCTTGTTTTTGTAGGGGCTGACTGAGAGCAATGAGAGTAACCTGTCCTGTGTTTCTATAATACCAGTTAATGACATTTGTCCATTCCACTAAAGACTGCTATAGTTGTTAAGTTTTGGGTGTGAAAGTTGCAGGAGCTAGGGTTATCCCTTGTAGTTACCAATAGACTTTTTAGTATGATTAAATGGGCCACACTACTATTACTTTTTTTCACTACTCAACCAAAAAGAAAAACAAAATAATGCTCTTTGCAGTAACGTGGATGCAACTAGAAATTATCACACTAAGTGAGGTAAGAAAAAGACAAATACCATATGATACCACATATGTGTGGAATCTAAAATATCTAAAGTATGACAAAAATGAGTCTATATGCAAATCAGAAACAGACTCAATGGACATAGAGAACAGACTTGTGGTTTCCAAGGGGGAGGGGGTTGAGGCAGGGATGAAGTAGGAGGTGGGGGTTAGCAAATGTAAGCTACTATATATAGAATGGATACATAACAAGGTCCTATTGTATAGCACAGAGAACCATATTCAACATCCTATGATAAACCATGATGGAAAAGAATGTAAAAAAAAAAAAAGAATGTATATCTCTCTGTGTGTGTATATATGTACATACATATATATGTTTGTGTGCATATGTGTGTATAACTGAATTACTTTGCTTATTGTACAACAGAAATTAACAACATTGAAAATCAGCTATAATTCAATTTAAAAAGGACAAAATCTTATCATTGCAAAATGATGCAATTAATTCTGGTAGGTTAGGCTAGATCCAGCTGTCATTAAAATTAATGGGCTTGCAACAGTTTGGGAGAGTCATACTGGGGTGTCTTCCTTCATGAGGAACGCTCCAGAAGCTATTCTAAAGAGAAAGATCATTAATATTTCTCACTTTATCTTCCAAGATTTGAGGTATCCTCTCCCCAGTGATAGGGATATGCCTCCTCTCCCTCCACCACCAAAGTATGGGTATATTTCATTACATTAGCTGTCAGTTTACCTCTTTTCCCAATAATCCCCACTTGCTCCCAATCCTTTCATTCAGAGGGGTCAGGTAGGAGTGAGATGAGTGTGTTTTAATAAGATGAGCAGAGATTCATTGGTTCAAACGAACCACCATAGGGGTATTTAGCAAGCAGTATATTCAAACAAGGGGTCATTATCTTTAACGATATTGTCAGCCTGACAAGAGAATTCAGGTGGCAGAACCAGCCTTAAGTGTGAATTTTTGAGCCCCCCTTTGTTGTTCTGCCACACAGAGTGCCCCAACCAGGTCAGTTGAGGGTTGTTATCAGGGGAAAAAATCAGCTGCATGCCAAGAAATAGTCAACGTAGAATTTTGAATTTTTAAAGTTGGTCTATATAAAACCTACTCTTTTTATATTGATCATTATCTAGGAAATGGTCTAAAGGAAATGATCCTTTTCTGCTGGAAGCAGCCACATCCAGGGCCCACACTGCTTTACTCAGTGGAATGAATCAGAGGAAGTGAATGAGGTGTAGTGGGAAATATTTTAAGGTAGCCATTCTAATGCTAAATGATATCAGGTATCTGTGAATGATAAGAATCTGGGAAGGCTTATTGAATAGTTTGTCTATCAGTCATTTTGAGAGGCTTTTCCTCACCATTGTCAGAGTGCTAAAGGTCCAGAAAACCAAACAAAGGTTCAGCTAAGTTTCAGTCACCAAAAGAAAGTGGCCAAATTCAGTTTATCAAGCCAGAGTGTGCCACAACTTAATCAGAAAAGTGTCAACAGTGATATCAAAGCAAAAAAATTCAATGGACAAAGTTAAACATGTAACGGATATTTAATTCAAGGCTATTGCAACAGCCAGGAAAAATCAGAACACAGTGTAAATTTAAATCTACCAAAATAAAGAGAAGGAGAGTTTTTTAGAGTATTTTCAGGATATCCTAGGCCATTTGTGTTTGCTAACTGGCTTTACCCAAAGGAAAAACAAACTTTCTTTTATCTTAATAACAAAAAGTAACTTTACAACTGGAGTTAGGTGTTCCTTGAAGTAAAGTTCCTACATTCACAGAGATTAGGAGATAGGGAGCTATCTTCCTTGATGGTTACATTTCAAGGGGAGGGCTCTTAGATGCTCAAGAAAGAGTCTTGCACTCTTGAGAAAGAGGCTTTAATTTTTTTTTTTTTTTTTTACATCTCAAAGAGGCAGAGGTAGAGTTTACAGTAACACATTTCCAAAGTAAACACTGTCAGCAAAGGGAGGGAATTTAGGCCATCTGGATTCAGTATGGTAAGAAGGAGGTCAGGGAAGACAAGAAGAAATCTGTCTAAAGTTTAGTCAAGCCATCTTTGTCAGTGGTGACCACAGCCAATAGTCCAGGAATGGGCCAAAACTCTGAGGTTGTCATTCTACTAGGATGAGCCAGGATCTATGGTTTATGCATAATTGCCCTTCTCATAGTGATATCAGTCAACTTTGGCCTGGAGTTCCAAGTTAGGCAGTGCAGGATATCCTCTGCAGCAGAAACATAGTTCTTCTCTTTGAGTCCAATATTATGGTAGATATGTTTCCACATCTGGTATAATGTTAGATCTGGGCAGCAGTGGTGGCAATCCCAGTGGTATAAGCTTAGTCAGTAACTAGATTCTGATGGGTCTCATCAGGAAACATAGCCTCACTGTGGGCATGTACCTGAGTGGTCCAGACAGTTCAATCAGCAGCTATGATTTGTCTCAATCATTCCTTCCCCCAAAAGGACTGCTTTATTCTGCCCTAAGTAGTATTTCAAGTAGAGGACCAAATAGTTAAGCCTTGTCAACCTTTGAGTTATTCCCACTGACCAGAATAAGCATGTCTATTTTCAGTTCTGAATAGCTTGCATTAGGCAGAACTGCAGCAGCCTAGGAGACATCACTGGGTTTCAGCTTAGCTTCCCTTGAGGTTCAAATGATAAAGAATCTGCCTGCAGTGTGGGAGACATAGGCTTGATCCCTGGGTCATGAAGAAGACCTTGGAGAAGGAAATGGCAATCCGCTCCAGTATTCTTGCCTAGAGAATTTCATAGCCAGAGGAGCCTGGCAGGCTACAGTCCATGGAGTTGCAAACATTTGGACACAACTGAGCAACTACACTTTCACTTAGCTGAAAGACCAGGCATTTAGAGGAACCTTGGCTGGGCTGGTTGAAGCACAAGCTGGAATCAAGATTGCTGGGAGAAATATCAATAACCTCATATATGCCTATGACACCACCCTTACGGCAGAAAGTGAAGAAGAACTAAAGAGCCTCTTGATGTAAGTGAAAGAGGAGAGTGAAAAAGTCGACTTAAAGCTCGACATTCAGAAAACAAAGATCATGGCATCTGGTCCCATCACTTCATGGCAAATAGATGGGGAAACAGTGGAGACAGTGGCAGACTTTATCTTTTTGGGCTCCAAAATCACTGCAGATGGTGACTACAGCCATGCAATTGAAAGACACTTACTCCTTAGAAGCCAAGTTATGACCAACCTAGACAGCATATTAAGAAACAGAGAAGTTACTTTGCCAACAAAGGTCCATCCAGTCAAGGCTATGGCTTTTCCAGTGATCATGTATGGATATGAGTTGTACTATAAAGAAACCTGAGCATCGAAGAATTGAACTATGGTGTTGAAGACTCTTGAGAATCCCTTCGACTGCAAGGAGATCCAACCAGTCCATCCTAAAGGCAATTAGTCCTGCATATTCATTGGAAGGATTGATGTTAAAGCTGAAACTCCAATACTTTGGCTACCTGATGTGAAGAGGTGACTCATTTGAAAAGACCCTGATGCTAGGAAAGATTGAAGGTGGGAGGAGAAGGGGACGACAGAGGATGAGATGGTTGGTTGGATGGCAGCACTGACTCAATGGACATGAGTTTGAGTAAACTCCTGGAGTTGGCGATGGACAGGGAGGTCTGGCGTGCTGCAGTCCATGGAGACGCAAAGAGTCAGACATGACTGAGCAACTGAACTGAACTGAACTGGCAAATTGAGAGCACCAGTGTTTTTGCTTCAGTACGTGGAATGGGGAGCACAGTTTGGCCCAGAGTAAGTGCCTTTCTTTTTTTCATTGGACAAATATTTATATCATTACTGCTGTTAAGTCACAGTATTTTAATATATACACTGAATGGAAATATACTTTTTCATCCTTATTTTAAATCAAGTATTGCCAAAGTAACATCCCAAGACTGCACCAATCTACATTCCTACTAACTACATATGAGCTAGTGTGTGCTCCGTTTTTAAAAATGCACAGCTTAAGTGCTGCTAGGGCCAGGCTGGCTGTGTTATTTAGTTTCCACTTGACAATTGAATCTTGTCAGTCATTCAATCCAAGATGAGTAACCTCAAAATGGAATATCAGGTCAGAGAGTCACAGGCTTCCATGGATCAGGTATACAAATTTAACTTGAAGCCAATAACAAGCTAAGAGCTGCTTTTGAAAATAGGTTGAGCTAATAGCTGTGTCTGGAAGGCAACAAATTCAAAATCCCAAGCAAGGCTTCTGGGTGGAGACAGCCTCATTCAGCCCAAAGCTCCAGTCAGTCATTTACCAAATTTCAGAGGCTAGTAGTTTAAACGGGTCACTGAAGTAGCTGGATCCCAAAGGTAGAGAGAATGTCATGGTATACTTAGATTCTATTGCGGCTCCTTGGTTTGCACCTTACCTAAAGGATGGATGCTGGTTTGAACATGTTAGCTGATATAAAGGACCAAGTTGAATATCCAAGTGATGCACATGATGTCTCCCACACCAAAAGCATCCAAAATGATGCTGGATACTTTTTAGTAGTTGTAGCTGAAGAGATAACACTGCTGACCATGGGGGGTATTGAGTGTTGTACATTTGGAGCCCACATGGCTCCAATAAATTTTTTTCAGTTACTTGCCCCTGTTTTTTGCTATTGTTGTTGGAACTTATAATATTTCCCTTTTGGCAGATATTTGGAAACTCTACTGTCACAGCTGTTGAGATCCATGTTTCTGACTTAGCAAATAAACAGGATATTGCTTACATAGTGAAAGCTTTGAAATTCTGAGTATAGAAGCACTTGTGCTGAATTTTTACCTATCCATTGGTGGCAATGGCAGGGGAATTTGTTATAATAACATTTCTTTACTTTTTGCTCCTCTGAAACTTTTGGGATAGGGAAGTACAAACCCAGAACATATTAACTCTTTGCATACATTAAAGAGAGAAAGAATCAGCCTAAAGAGTTCTATCTAGACTGTTTCTATTTTATTGCTTGCTGTTCAGTTTCTAAAGCTCATAAACAGGTATGAGACTGAGGGGCCCTTATTCCCAATCCCCTCCACCCTTGCCCACTATTTGGTTGAGTTCTTGTTGCTGAGTTGCTAAGTCGTGTCCAACTTGTTTTGACCCCATGAACTGCAGCACACCAGGTCCTTCTGTCCTAAAGTATCTCCCAGGGTTTGCTTAAATTCATGCTTATTAAGTTGGTGATGGTATGAGTGTGTGCATGCATGTGTGCTAAGTCACTTCAGTCATGTCCAACTCTGTGTGACCCTATAAACTGCTGCCCGACAGGCTCCTCTGTCCATGGGATTCTCTGTCCGTGGGATTCTCCAGACAAGAATACCGGAGTGGGTTGCATGCCCTCCTCCAAGAGATCTTCCCAACCCAAGGATCGAACCCACCATCTCTTATGTCTACCTGCATTGGCAGGCAGGTTCTTTACCACTAGCAACACCTAGGAAACCTGATGCAATCAGTACCAGGTGCCAAAGAATTTTCTCTTTTCTCCTAACATTGTCATGGAATCTTCATCTTTCCTCTTCAAAAAGCCACATCTCCTCAGGACCTCAGCATCCTATCCTCACTGCCATAACTGTTGAGGATGTGACACACCTGAGATATTATCTAACTTGAAAACTGATACATTCACCTGCCCAGTTTTACGGATTCTGGGATGAGACTACTGGGTCAGAGAAGGATTCATGGAGGTGACACAAAGGAGCACAGATAGATGTTTGTACACATAGTTGGTTGTATTACATAAGAGGATCCCTGACCTTAGGGGACCTGAATCTATTATGCTGAGGAGTAAACATGCTTGCCTTTACTCTGGAAGAACACCATTTCTGTCTTTCAAGGCTGTTTACTGTACAAACATCCTAGAAAAGACAATCTGGAACAAAGAACAGTCAGTGCCTCTGCTCACATGATATGCAGAAATGAGAGAGGTCCAGAGAGAATGCTTTCCCAACAATATTGCAATGATCATAACAAATATAGATTTTGAAATAACTTTAAAAAAGGGGAGCTGCAAATTATAATGATCTGCTGCCTTTCAGTCCCAATGGCCAGATTATAAATTATATGACCTCTTCATGATAAACACAGAATTCCCCTTTATTTGCTCATTATAGGCACTTGTTTTATATTATTAAATAATGGCCAAGATGTTATAAAAATCATTTATATTTAGTCAAATGGTGTTTTATTCACATCATATTGTTGAATATTGGCATTTATTATGTTACTACAGGTGAACAACCTTTGGATGATGTTGTATAAATCCTCACATGATTTAATAAATATTTCTTGGTGGCCTTGACTTTTTAATCTCCACTGTCTTTCTTTGAGGTGACTGTTGTTCTTGCCTGAGTCTTTAACCAGCTCTGACTTGATTTGTTTCTACCTTCATTAATTTACAGCTTGAGGTTAGTGCAATTGCAACATAAAAGGGAACAGCTATCTGTATTTGAGGCTACATCATTATCAGAGCATTGTCTACACTGTCTAAGATTATTTTACAAAAGCCTTAGGGAGAGTAACATGTGATAATGTCAATTATGGTGGCCTCTCATTATTTTTCAAGGATGATGATGTAAGTATTCCCTTAGGAACGCAGTCACTTTAATCATTTTTTCCAGGCTTGGAGACTGATTCTTAGTGGCATCTCAGCATGTTAAAATGCCACGCTGTGCAATCTGGATGCCTAAAGCGAGAGCGTCAATAGATAATTATGAAATAGAACATAGAAAAGAACAGAGCTATCAGACTCTCTTAGGGTGCAAACCAGAAAGCACCTTAGAATGGACAAGAACTCACTTCTGTGACACTTGTCAATATTTTTTCCGATGAGAATTTATCATATTAAAAGTCTGGGTTTTCTACCGCTATAACATTCTGTCACAACACCAAACACTCAGATGTTCCCTTTTATAGGAGGTAGAAGGCCTTTTTCATCCCTCATTGGCAAAGAATCTATATCTTTGTGTCAAATGTAGATGGCAGAGGCAGGAAAACAAACTCTCAGCGTCTCGTTGCTCTGCATTGACATCTTCTTTGCATTTTTGGTTCTTGGAAACTCTTTTCAGAGTCACTTATCTCATTGAACAATATTTCTGCTTTCTTTACTGTTGATGTTTTGACCTTATCTAGATATTTGCTTTTTAACATTTTAATAAGAAATTAGAGAGGCTGATCAGTGGCTGCAAATTCTCCAATATACTAATTCTCAGTTCCATATTCTAGATTTTAAAACAAATTAAAATATCGTTTTTATAATTTTAAAAGCTTCTTAGTAGCCCTTGAGAATGCTTCTTCCTCATATCACACATAAAGACAGAGGATTAGATGTCATTTGCACTGGGATATGTCACAAACATCTGCTATTGGCAAACACATTTAAGTTTCCAAATGAATGCAAGTTTCCATGGAAACAGCCTTAAGGTATATAGAGGAGAAATATTAAATGTACATCAAACCTAGTCCCTAATTTTCCATGTTGATTTCTGCTGGGGCAGAGGCCTGCCTAACACAGGGATCTGTTCAAGGTCATTCCTCCTTAGGAATGGGCAGTGGGATTTGAAATTTTGGTCCCTTGATCTCTAGCCTGCTGTTTTGCCTGAGGAATGACTGTCTTTCAGCTGTTCTTCTACTAGTGTGTCCCTCAAGGACAGTGAATAGTTCCCCTAGGTGCTTTGCTATATATACAGAACAATTAAAGGAAAATCTCTCCATCTACAGATGAAAATGAGTTCTAAATTCCTAGGGAATATTGTGTTGGTGCCAGTTTCTTAGGTCATACATTTCCATAGAAGAATGTCTTAACCACAGAGCATGCTAGTGACATTTACTACTGAGCAGAATTTGTACATATAATAACCAGCATCACCAGATTCAGACCACAAGCCCTGGCTTCAATTTCAGCCTGTCATTCAAACCTGTGTGCCTTT
Organism: Cervus canadensis; assembly: GCF_019320065.1. Taxonomy (NCBI): domain Eukaryota; kingdom Metazoa; phylum Chordata; class Mammalia; order Artiodactyla; family Cervidae; genus Cervus; species Cervus canadensis. Next base: position 24,903,644 of record NC_057415.1, read on the forward strand.
TAGCAAATCTCTTAGTCCCAGAGATACAGTCTCACTCATCTATGAAATATAGTGAGAATAATATGATGTTATATGCTTCCTTTATGAAAGTATCATTCACTAAATAAACATAGTTTTGGTGACTCTCTGCAAATGTTATAAATATGATGAGGTCACTAATTATGGACTATTTTTTTATGATTGCTATTGCTTTTTCCAAGAATTATTTCTGATAGATTTAGAAGCAATTAGTATGCTTTCAGCAATAAGGAATAATCACAATTTAAAAAAAAAACAAAAACTTAATTCAAATTGGCTTAGAAACTCAATAAATTTGTGTCACAAAAAAAGAGCTCCAGGAAGCAAGCAGTTCTAAAGATTGTTAATTTCATACATGAATAAAACTGTCAAAATCCCAGGTTCTTTACATTTTTTCCCCTTTCCATCCTGTTCCTTTCTATCAGTTCAGGTTTCAGGGTCACATCCACACCTGAAAATACTCTGCTCATTTTAAGATTGAGGAAATCTTTCCCCAAAGCCTCCCACTTGTTTGCCCTTATGTCACATTCTCTAATTGACTTATAAGCACGGACTTAATAATTGACAAGAGAAAGAATTGCCATATATAGTATGATATAAACCTGGCACATATCTGCTTTCCCCATCTATATCTCCTCCTTCTCCCCATGCTGGCATGTGCCCAGCTTCCAGAGAAGAAGCTGGTAAATACCTTAATAAATTAAATTTCAATTTGGTAAAAGAACAAGGGAGTCAAATACTAGGCTATAATCAAGAAAGACTATGGTAGCTAAAAACAACAGAATTCTTCAGATGCAGTTCATAAAAACAGGTAAGCTGGAGGTAAGATTTGTATGAAGAGGCTTAATATTTTTTTCAATAAAAAATAAAAAGCAGATAAAATTTTCCCTATTCCTCCTGTTAAGTACAAGTAAAAGCTCTGGACATTACATACAAAACAAATATAAGAAGATTCAAAGGTGGTAAGAGAAAGATCAGTAACCAGATTTATGATTTGAGAAATGACAAGGAGGTGAGTTATCTGGTTTTGGCTGCTGTTGTTTTGTTTGCCTGTCATGTATAGAGCTGAAGAAGAATCACAACCCTAAAATGCCAATGGGTCAAATTGGGGGAAAAAGTTAAAAATCTACCCTCCCTAGCCAAAGGACCTGTAAAGGAGGAAGGTTAGCAAGCCAAAAATATTTCAGATAATAATCCCTTGTTTTTCAGCCAAATACCACAGAAAAAGCTGTGGTATCAAGGCTGTATATTGTCACCCTGCTTATTTAACTTATATGCAGAGTACATCATGAGAAATGCTGGACTGGAGGAAGTACAAGCTGGAATCAAGATTGCCGGGAGAAATATCAATAACCTCAGATATGCAGATGACACCACCCTTAATGGCAGAAAGCGAAGAAGAACTAAAGAGCCTCTTGATGAAAGTGAAAGAGGAGAGTGAAAAAGTTGGCTTAAAACTCAACATTCAGAAAACTAAGATCTTGGCATCCGGTCCCATCACTTCATGGCAAATAGATGGGGAAACAGTGGAAACAGTGGCTGACTATTTTTTTGGGCTCCAAAATCACTGCAGATGGTGACTACAGCCATGAAATTAAAAGACACTTACAAAAAAAATAATAAATAAAATAAAAGACACTTACTCCTTGGAAGGAAAGTTATGACCAACCTAGACAGCATATCAAACAGCAGAGGTATTATTTTGTCAACAAAGGTCTGTCTAGTCAAGGCTATGATTTTTCCAGTAGTCATGTATGGATGTGAGAGTTGGACTAAAAAGAAAGCTGAGTGCTGAAGAATTGATGCTTTTGAACTGTGGTGTTGGAGAAGACTCTTGAGAGTCCCTTGGACTGCAAGGAGATCCAACCAGTCCATCCTAAAGGAGATTAGTCTTGAATATTCATTGGAAGCACTGATGCTGAAGCTGAAACTCCAATACTTTGGCCACCTGATGTGAAGAGCTGGCTCATTTGAAAAGACCCTGATGCTGGGAAAGATTGAGTGCAGGAAGAGAAGGGGACAGCAGAGGATGAGATGTTGGATGGCATCACTAATTCAATGGACATGGGTTTGGGTAGACTTTGGCAGTTGGTGATAAACAGGGAGGCCTGGCGTGCAGCGGTTCATGGGGTCGCAAAAAGTCGAACACAACTAGAGATTGAACTGAACTGAACTGAACTGACCTGATCATCCCCACCCAAAGCAGCAAATGCTAACTGGGGAGACCAGTTTCTACCCTTACAAAGTTGTAATTACTGCTATATTCCCTGGCAAGGCTTAGAGGGGTCTCAGTGGTAAAAGAATCTCCTGCCAATGCAGAAGGCACAGGAAATGCTGGTTCAATTCCTGGTTTGGTAATTTCCCATGGAAAAGGAAATGCAATCCACTTCAGTATTCTTGCCTGGAAAATTCCATGGACAGAGGAGTCTGACAGGCCCCAGTCCATATGGTTGCCAAGAGTGGGACATGACTGAGCATGCAGGCATGCACACACATCCCCTCTCAGGGTGTATCAGAGAGGACTAAGTTGGGAGCTGGACTTTCCTACCTGCTACCTGGGAAGGAGCCCACTCTAGCCTATGGTATCAGTGGACACCGAGTGGGGACCTAGGACTTCCACCCCTACTGGCCAATAACAAGGTACCTCATCTCTTTTCAACTGGAATACTGTCAGGTGGAGATCCAAGGTTTTCCTATTGGCTGGAAATAACAAGGCAAACTCCAATATAATATCAATGGAGACTAACCACAGATCCAGAGCTGCTATACCACTAGCATAAACAAAGAGCCTAAACCCTTCATCTCAATGGAGGTCAAATAAGGAAGCTAGACTTTTAACTCCACTGATCAGTAACAAGGCAGAACTTGTTAGAAAAAGCCTGGTGACAAAAATTTTAAATAAGGTAGAGACAAACAAATAATAAAAGGAATCTAGAACTGAGTGTCACATCTTACATAAAAATAAACTTGAATTATAGGTTTAAAAGTAAAAGATAAAACTGTAATACTTTAGAAAAACAAACTAAGAATAAACTTTGTGATTCAAGGACTAGGCAAAGTATTCCTAGTGAGTGAATGTCGCTTAGTCGTGTCGGACTCTGCTACCCAGTGTTCTGGAATTCTCCAGGCCAGAATATTAGAGTGGGTAGACTTTCTCTTCTCCAGGGGATCTTCCTAACCCAGGGATTGAACCCAGTTCTCCTGCATTGCAGAGAGATTCTTTATCAGAGCCACAAGGGAAGCCAAAGAATACTGGAGTGGGTAGCCTATCCCTTCTCCAGGGGATCTTTCTGATCCAGGAATCAAATCGGGGTCTCCTGCATTGCAGGCGGATTCTTTACCAACTGAGCTAGCAGGGAATCTCTGTTCTCAGAACTGACATCAAATACACAAATACACACAAAGGAAAAAAAAACTGATAAATGTAATGTTATCAAAATTTTAAAATTTGTTTTGTTAAAGACCCTGTTAACAACATAAAAGATAAACTGCAGTGTGATGCATGATATTTTCAAATCATATATCAAGCAATGGACTACTATCTGGAATATATAAAGAACTCTTAAAGCTCAATAGTAGAAAAAGCAATTAATAGAAAAATGCAATTAGAACATGGACAAAAGACATGAAATATTTCACTGAAGAAGATAAATGAGAAGAAAATAAGCACAGAAAAATATATTCATTATCATTAACCGATAGGGAAATGACAATTAAAGCTATAATGAGATATCACAACATGTTTTTAGAATGTTAATTTAAAAAAAAAAGAAAAAATAGCAACAGAACCAAATGCTGGCTAGGATCTGATGAAAATAGACCATTTATATATATTACTGGTGAGAAAGCCACACATACTACAGCCTCTTTGGAAAATTAAATTTGCTACTTTCTAAATATTAACATGTGATTGGCATATTTATAGCATTTGCCCTATGGAAATGAAGACTTATGTCCAATTAAAACTAGTGCGTAAGTGGTCAAGCAGCATTTTCTTTTTTTGGTAATAACCCCCCAAAAGAGACAACCCAAATGCACTTTAATAGGTAAATAGTTAAACTGTGGTATAGGTATACCATGGCATACCATTTACACTAAGTAAAAAGAAATGAGCTCTTGGTACAAGTAACACGTTGGACAAATCTCCAGATAATTACACTGATTTTAAAAAGCCAACTCACAAAGGTTGAACACCGCATGAGTTCATGTAATATAATATTCTTGAAATGAGAAAATTATAGAACTGGAGAACAATTTACTGGTTGCCAGGTACTAAGGGAAGTGTGGGGCCAGCGGGACGTAAATGTGGGTACAAAGGAGCAAGGCATGTGATACTTGTAGCAAAGCAAGTGCTCTGTTCTTGATCGTAGTGATGTCAGTATCCTGGTTTGACCTTATTAATGACAATATTCTGGTTTTCATATTGTACTATAGTGTTACAAAGTGTTGTAACTTGGGAAAACCAGGTAAGGAGTACATGGGGGTCTGTGTATTATTTTTTATAATTGTATGTAAATTTATAATAATCTCAATATTTAAAAATGATTAAAAGATTTTAGGTATATTTTAGCTCTTGTTGAAAAATGGATTAATATAATATCAAAAGCTTATTTACAGGGTTGATTTTTCTAGGAGGTTCGAAAATTGAGAATGAAAAATATAAACATTGATTTTAAGAGTTTGTACTTCCGGGAGACTAGTTGATGTGATCAGAATGATAGATAAACTAGTGGAAAGCACTAAAAGGTACAGATGAAGTAGGTAATAAGAAGGACTGACTACACCTATTGTGCATTAGAATCTAAAACTTGGGTCAATAATTTGTGAGATTACAGAAGACAAAAATCAATTCAATAAACATTAGAAAGTAAGCTATTACACATTCAACAATGGATACTAGCTAAAGAAACTTGAAGCAGTCTATTGCTGACTTTCTTAAAATAGAGTTAAATGGAAAAATATGAAATCCTACAACACAATAAAAATTAAGATTAATTACTAATGCATATTATTTGCATCAGGATGAAATATCTTAATGATAAAGGGTAAATATGGCCAAATTTAGACCCAAAAGAGTAATTCATTCCAGTAATACCCATTAGGAACTCCATTGATAAAGTCTGATTGGAAAAAAAAATCTATCTACCAATCTACTGATCTATTTCTCCATAGATCTATTGATAAATTGTTTATCTAACACCTATATATTTATTTTTATTTCTGTAATTAGATGTTCATGTCTCAGAGACTCAAAGTTTATCTCAGTAAGCATCCATCCATCTTTATATTTTATGGCTGCATATTTATCTCCCCACTTTTCTGGATGAGTAACTTGAATACTGATAATGTACAGAAATAAAAATCTAAGGGTGTGTGTGTATGTGTGTGTTTTAAGTGAGGAGAAGCTGGTGGTAGTGCAAAAAAGAATAAACTATTGGAATGAGGCAAAATAATATTTAAGTGAACAATGTGTCAATGGAGTTGTAGTTTTTTTGGACATAACTGATGCTTTATTTCAGAGTGGGTGATATCCTTTATCTTTCTACAGCTGAGTTATACTAAATAAATGACTTTTAGAAACTACAATATGGCTAAACATTTTTTGTTGAACTCTGACTTAAAATTAAAGAGGTGCATCCATTATTACACACAGTGAAAAGTGAACTGAACCAGGAGAAACCTGTACACCTCTTGATAGAAATGTCTTTATTTCCTACAGCAGAAAGAAAATGGAGGTGAACCCTAAGTCAGGACAGTCAGGATAACTCAAGAACAACAGGAAGCAACATCACACTGAAGACTCAGAATAACTCAAAAAATAAGATCCTACACAACTTAGATAATATAAAATAAAGAACCTTTAAAATTAGTTATTTAAAATTGTTATTAATGTTAATTATATTAATGTTAATTATAATAAAAGTAATGTTCTTCATAGATCCCAAATGATAGTTCCTAAAATCTCACAAGCATTTTTTATTTAAAAGAAGCACAATATGAAATAGAGGAGCATGTTTAAAATGAGATGCTATATATTTATTTTGAAGCAACAGCTGTATCTGTATATTTCCTGATGACTCAATGGAGACAATTCTATAAGAGCTGAAAATAAAATAAGGGTATTTTGTAATTATTATCAGCTGAAAATATTTCAGGTATTATGTTTAATTAAATAAAAGAATCAAATTTATTTTAAAAAGTCTTTCTAGCAAATACTAATAAGAAAATTATTACTGGGTGTCCTACAATGTCATAGAGGATCTTGCTGTGATTTATGTCGGAGAGTGTTTTGCCTATGTTCTCCTCTAGGAGTTTTATAGTTTCTGGTCTTACATTTAGATCTTTAATCCATTTTGAGTTTATTTTTGTGTATGGTGTTAGAAAGTGTTCTAGTTTCATTCTTTTACAAGTGGTTGACCAGTTTTCCCAGCACCACTTGTTAAAGAGGTTGTCTTTTTTCCATTGTATATCCTTGCCTCCTTTGTCAAAGATAAGGTGTCCATAAGTTCGTGGATTTATCTCTGGGCTTTCTATTCTGTTCCATTGATCTATATTTCTGTCTTTGTGCCAGTACCATACTGTCTTGATGACTGTGGCTTTGTAGTAGAGTCTGAAGTCAGGCAGGTTGATTCCTCCAGTTCCATTCTTCTTTCTCAAGATTACTTTGGCTATACGAGGTTTTTTGTATTTCCATACAAATTGTAAAATTCTTTGGTCTAGTTCTGTGAAAAATACCGTTGTCATAGGCACATTATAAATGCTAGTACTTTACTCTTATAACAACTCTATGAAATATGTACTGTTAGAAACCTCCATTTTACAGATTGAAATATCAAAGAAGTTGGACAAACTATCCAAGATCATAGAACTTGCAAATGGTGAAACTTTCTTTCATTATATGCATTTGCAAACGTTATACCATGTGGCAATAATAAAGGTAGATTTAAAAATAAATGAGATAATAGTAATAATTAGTGTTATTATTATTTTTAATGAGAAGATACATGCACCAGGAAAGAGTGGGCATAGTTAAGGAAAAGAGTAAAGGAAAATCTCATAATGACAGCAGTGTAGTGGCCTAATAAGCAATCAGTTTGGATTGCAAATCCAAATCGGTTTGGCTATTTCAGAGAAATCACTGAGAAGGAACTGATCTGACATAGTAGATGCTTTGAATGAAGAGACAGAATTAATACATGACATTTTTTTTTATACATGACATTTTAAAAGTTCTATTTCTTAATTCAAGTAGGAAAAAAAAGGCATTAAGAAAGATAGATCTGTACAAAAAGTTACACTCAAATATAGGCAAACTAAATATTAGCAAGATTTTAAGTAATTAAAATTATAACCTTGATATTAGAAACTTTCTACTTGTAGAATATCCAGAGAGAATGAAATACTACCCTAGCACAATGCTTGGCTGGGCAGTATAGTTATTATTTCTATTTAAGTTTAATAATATAGCCACTGCTTATTGGTTTTTATGGAAGACATTATTGTGATTGTAAAATACAAGGTAAAAGAACATATGTGTGGGTTAACAATCTTGGTAAGTAAAAGTCAGCTGCCAGAAAGTAGGAGATAAAAGGAGAGTAAAAAATGAAGGAAAGCTTGGGATTGCTAATATTCTCATTTTACTTGGAGGAGAAATGAGACACTGAATGAAAACTGATGGAAAAGTAAGCTAGAGATCAAGAGTTTATTATTAAAATGAACAGAAGTCACCAATCAACCGAGGAAATGAAAATAATAATATAACTAACAGTTTTCAACATGAGGAAGGAAGAAGAAAAAATATAAGTGACCTAAGCTGTGACCCAGCAGAGTGGGACAAAGGTAGTTATTATTTAAGGTTGATGAATAAAGAAATAGAGTAATAATTAGCTTATATAGAGTTACAGTGCTAACAATCAATCAAAATGCATAAAAGGTAATTGATGATTCTTCAGAGAGTAGATCATATAGGCAGAAATGGAGCAAACAGTTTAAATCACTGGCTTTTTAGGATCACTTTGTTTGCTGTCACTTTTATGAATTACTTTGATAAAAAATACTTTTAAAAGGTCTGAGTCAAAAACATCACAAATAAAAATAGCTTTTACAAGCAATAAACTACCCAGGACAGAAGAAACAGTTAATGTTTTTAATGTGAAAAAATTCTTACTAATGAGTAAGAAAATAGTGAGCATGTAAAGTAATACTGAACATAAATTACACAAGAACATGAAAGCGTTCAGCCTCTCAAAACATCTAACATTAAAAATGACCACAAACACAACTTTATCCTAACATTAACAAAGATGAAAATGTATAGTTAAAAACCAGTTTTTCGGATGATGTGTATAAATGAACACCCTCAATTTAAATTGCTGACTTAAGTTGATAAAAACCTTCTAGAAGTCAATGTGGAATACATATGTGGACTTTCCTGGAGGTCCAGTGGTTGGGATTCACCTTCCAATGTAGGGGATTGTGTTCAACCCCTGGTTAGGGAAATAAGATCCCACATGTCTCTGGCCAAAAAGTCAAAACATAAGGCAGAAACAGCACTGCAATAAATTCAGTAAAGACTATTAAAATGGTCCACAATAAAAGAAAATCTTAAAAAAAAATAATATAGTCGCTGAATTTCTTTGGTTTGGTCCTTATGACATAATAATGCACACAAAAAGGCTTTATCTATAAGAATGTTCAGCTATATAGTTTATGTTATAGATTTTTCAACCATACTGCAGTGGAAAATTTAATAAATTACTTTCATATATAAAATAAAAAGTCATTAAAAAGTACAAGTAGATAATATTTATATATATAAAACATGTTTATAGCTTTTTTTTTCAGTATAAAAGCAGGCTATAAAATAATATACTCTTGCTATTCCTCCAATTTATTTTTATTATGGCTTTTTGGGGAAACACATAGTAGAATAGACTATAAACTTAATGTATCAAAATGGCTATACTTGGTAGTTGGAAATTTCATTTCTTTAAAATTGTCTAATATGAACAAAAGAACAAATATACTTTAGGAAAAATTGAGAATTATAAAATAAAATTTCCTGAAAAAGTTCATTTAAGAATTTCTTTTGATATTGAGGAAGGGAAAAAGCAACCTTAGATAAAGAAATCTTGATGTTGATGTTTGTCGCCTTGGTAACAAGTGAAAACACACCATTCACAGAATGGAGAAATTAACATTCCCATATCTGGGGAAAATGTGTGTTAGTCATGAACCATATCTTAGTGATTTCTTTTAACAAATTACTTGAGGAAGTCTAAGGCTTAATTACAAACATTCATACTTTCATTCTTTTTCTATAAAAATATAATCACAGCTGGTGTATTTGGAACGTACAGATGTGACACATATAGGACAAAACATTGGGTAATGAAAAATGGAACATGTGATTTTTTTTTTTAGGTGGAAAATGTATCTTTTGATTTTGCTTTCTTTGATTTGAATCTACAACAAGAGTTAAGGCAGGACCAATCAGAATACCAGAGTAAAACAGTTGTCTTAGAAATTTTAGATACAGAATGGTCCCAAAGTTGGAATGAAACACAAAAGACCCGAAGTAGCCAAAATAATCTTGAGAAGAAAGAACACAGCTGGAGGATTCACATCCCCTGACTTTAGACTATACTACAAAGCTATAGTAAGCAAAATAAGTAATATGATATTGGCATAGAAACAGACACATAGATCAATGAAACAGAACAGAAATAAACTCAAACACTTATGATCAATTAGTCTATGATAAAGGAGGCAAGAATATACAATGGAGAAAAGAAAAAAAGCCTCTTCAATAAGTGATACTGCAAAAACTAGACAACTGCTTATAAAAAAGAGTGAAAGTATAATATCCCTTAACACCAAGTACAAAAGTAAACTCAAAATGGGATAAAGATCTGAATGTAAGTCTGGATTCTATAAAAATTCTAGAAGAAAATATAGGACACTCTTTAACATAAACTGCACCAATATTTTTTCAGATCTGTCACCTAAAGCAAAGGAAACAAAAGCAAAAATAAACAAATAGGACCTAATTAATCTTAAAAGCTCTTGTAAAGGAAAGGAAAACACAGACAAAATGAAAAGACAACCTACTGAACGGGAGAAGATATTTGCAAATGATATGACTGATAAGGCATTAATATCCAACATATGTAAACAGTTCATACTACTCAACATCAAAAAAAAAAAAAAAGCCTGATTAAAAAGTGGGCAGAAGAACTGAATAGACATTTTCCCAAGAGGAAATGCAGATGGCCAACAGGCACATGAAAATATACTCAACATCACTAATCATCAGGGAAATGAATATCAAATACACTATGAGATATTACCTCACACCTGTCAGAATGGCAGTCATTAAAAAGAACACAAATACCAAATATTGTCAAAGATGTAAAAAAAATAGAGCCACTTACAGTGTTGGTGGGAATGTAAATTGGTACAGCCCCTGTAAAAAACAATATGGAGATTTTTCAAAAAATGAAAACTAGAACTACCGTATGACCCAGCAATTCCACTCCTGAGTACATAAGTGAAAAACAAAACAAAACACATAAAAAGAAATTTGAAAATATACGTGCACCTTAATGTTCATAGCAGTATTATTTATCGGCAGTTATACAACTGCTAAGATATAAAAGCAATCTAAGTGTTCATCAACAGATGAATGGATGAATATACACACACACACAATGGAATATTACTTGGCTCTCTATCACTGATACTCAGCTGAAAGCCAAGGGACACTAGGTCAGATTTATCAAGGTTTCTATGCTCAGTGTAAGCACTGGAGGAAAGGCTCATTAGCTTTCTGCCAGTAAGTAGGTGGACTGACTGGAGTTCCTTGTGGATCCAGTACCCTACCTTTTAGTGGTTTTATTCCCATTGAAGGCAAAAATGTTTTTCACTAGTAATGACAGGGATGGGAACTTAAAGGAGGCTCAACATAAGGTCAGTATAACAAAAGGATTTACTATTAAGAAAAAGGTTTTGTGTTGGTGGTAGCCACTGACACTGTTCATCTAAAAGTTCCATTCAACTCTCAGAGCCACAGTAGAAATGAATGTCTCTGACCTGGCCAAGACAGTTCACTCGGCTTGACTAAACTTTAGACAAGCTCCTTCCTGCTTCTGTGTCCCTGATCTCCCTTTTCATAGGGAGCTTTACTGTAAGAAATTTGTAAATGTTCTCTCTCTGCTCCTTTGACATATAAACTTTTAAAAGCTTCTTGCAGTTTTACAACCCAGGAATGTCTTTATCAAGGACCTGAGAGAAAATACCTTTGAAATGTTGTCATAGAGGAAGATAATACCCCAATCTCCCAGTTACTGTGGAAAGGTAGAAGCCTAACCTTGGCAGGTGCCTTGCTGCAAGTTGTATAACTATATTGTCATGAAGAAAAGAGAAAGTTTACTTTGCTTTGGTTTAAAGCCAAAGCAAAGACAGATGGCTTAAGATCCCCACCTCCAGCTCCTAAAAATTCTCAAGTCCTTTGTTTCGGTAGAGTTAAGCTCACATTGAGCTCTGGCTCTCCTCCCTTGTGATAACCTTGAACAAAGTCATCCTAGCCTATATTGTCCACTGAAACTTTTACTTTGAGGACCCCTCAGATTCGTGGTGGCTTGTGACTTGTTTGACAGCCAATACTTGTATTGACAGCCAACACAATGTAAGCAAAATTGAGATGTGTATTTTCTGGGTGAAAATTTTAGGCTATTTTCCCTTTTCTTTCCCTCTGGAGATTAACACTGTTCTGGCTGATGACAATTCCATCTGAATGGCTCTCACAACGAGAAGAATGTACAACAGAATTCTGAGGAGACAGCAAAGGACATATGAATTAAGTGAGAGATAAATATTATGGTTAGCCACTAAGATTTTAGAGTTGTCATACTTCACTACCTTCATATATCCAAATTGTTACAGGTTCATATAACCCTGAAATGGGGAAGGTGAAAATAGAAAGTTGAATTATATGGATTCCATACGGATTATATCAGAGTAATTGACCAGTAACTGCTTTAAATATACCACACTTGATTTCTTTGGATTATCTATTTAATGCTGACAACTGTTTTCATAAAAGAAACATCCTCATGACATTGTTTTATAGGTAAATCTCCTTGAGGAGTTTGAGAAGAAAGCTGGTACCAGACCTACCTTTAAATAACACTAATGGAATTAGCAATTCAATGGAGTGGGCTTCATTAAAAAGGAAATAGCCTCAGTTCAACAGTTTGAAGCTACTCTTTGGTATTAATGTTCTTCTACTTTCCCTGAGCTTTAAGTAAGGTCTTGTTAAATGTTTCAGTATGTTCAGATCTGTGTAAAAATTTTGAGGGAAAATTCTGTGTTTGTGACAAGTGGTGTCATCCTGGTAACAATAGCATGAACGAATAATGGCGGTTTTAGGACCGTGGGAATAATTAAGAATGGTCTGGGCGGTGATCTGTAGACAAAGCAGGATGGTAGGCAGAGTAGGCAAGACTGGGTTGCAAATCACTGTACTGAAATTCAGCTGCTTTTATGTGAAACAGCATATTCTCTCCCATCTCTGTAATTCCCTTGAAATACTAGATAGGGAAGAAAATTCTGAAATGGAATCTAAATCCTGCTATTCTCCTGAAGACATTATTAATACCACAGACCTGAAGTTTAAATGCAATAATGGGACTGCAGTTATAAGCCATTAGTTGATGCATTCTGGTCACAGTTGTATTAATGCATTATAGTTGTGAGTTGAGTTGCTAATACATAGTTAATATCTGAACAAGTATTATTTGTTTAATTCCTATAATCTTGGTGCTGAATTAAGAAGTTATTTTGATCAAAATTATTTAGATCAGTCTTTCCTTGAATTTACATGAATTTACATTCTTTCCATGAATTTACAAGTTCTTCCTTTTTATGCCTATTTATAGGCATAAATAGCCTTTGATGAGGCTATCAAAGATTAATTTTATTCAAGTCCTATGCTTTAGGAAAAGGATGATAGTTAAGACATATCTCCACTGTTCTGTGTTATATAGAAAAGAGCTGACTGCAAAAAACTCCCCGCCTTCAATGCAACTTTGGTGGGTTCCACTATCATCCTTCCCCAGGGACTTAGATAAGACTGTCTCCACTATTACTCAAATTTCCTTATACCTGCCTGTATAAGGTCTTACGATTCCTTCCTTTCCTTTGAGACAGTCCTCATTAATTAACATTCTCCCCATTGAAATATACTGAATAAAGACATGTCCTTAACTGTCTAGTACATCTTGCCTTTACCAGTTCTTTACTTGCAGAATCCATACAAAGAAAATTTTTTTACATAATCAACTTTCCCAAAATGATAGTTTAATTTTCAGCCAAATATAATATTTATTCTGGTAGATGAAAGAACACAGGCACTTTCCCACCTGGAGTAAGATTATTTATAAGAAACCTGTTTAAATTCTACATATTTTAAAATAATATTCAATTGTATGGAAGAATGATATATTTATAAATGCTTAATAGCAGATAACAGAACATGCTCAGTATGATAAAAAATGTACCTGCATTTACATAGACAGACACATGTAAGTATATATGGATACACATATACATGTACACATGCACATGTACATATACACACAAAGAAAAAACACAGAATGATATATGCTTAAATGTAATAGTGGTGAGCTTTAAATTTATGTCTAATTTTTCTAACTTCATGCAACTGCAAAAAAGAGTAAATGAAGTGGATATGTATTTGAAAATGTAATATTATTGAAAGTGAGAAACTATTTTAAAGGGATTATGTGGTAAAAAGTTATGTTTTAAATAGCCAGATAATTATAAGGATATAGAATAAAGCTACATTATTTAAATCATACTGAGACTCGACATTATGGAATTTTCTACACTCAATATCTATGTAATATTCACCAGAATTCTAGATTTGTGTTTTACAAACAATGATATTGAGCCTTTAAACTTGTGGAAGGTATTTATCAAAAAGCTAACATTTGATGAACTCAGAACTTTTTGACTCATGAACCTATGTTCTATTATACTGTTCACATTAGTGTAGAGCTAATCAAAATAATGTTAATAAAAACTACCAGGTGATCTATAGCTCTATATTAAAATGGATAAATGATGAATTTTCATTTCTCCTTTTATTACCCAATCTCTGATTCACATTTGAATATTTAAAAATTTTTTTGACTAAATGAAGTGTTATATCTTAGATGCTTCTTCAAGAGTTCTTTGTTTTAATCAGTCTCAAATAGATTAAGTGGTTTAATAATGTTGGACTTGTATAAAAAGATTTTCTCTGAGCAATATGCAGTGCATAAGCAACAAATGTTTTAACTAGATGTCACACTATCATATAGCAATTAGTCTGGAGTGTGTGTTGTAAGGTAAAGCATTGATTTTATGTAAAACTTTACATTAAAGAAAAGAACTTTTTGAAAAAATAATAAAAAGTCAGCTTTATTTTGCCATCTACTCTATTTCATTTCTTTAGGGAAAAGAGTAGCTTTGGATAAGTATGAAGTTAAGATCTGTTTTTTGTCATACTAGTTTTACTATTAAATTTAGCAAATATATATACTATATTAAATCTTTATTCTATATCTATAATATTTTTTATTTGTTAACACATCTGATTAAATCAGTGTCTGAGAGCAATTTTTTTCCATTTGATAATTACTTTTTAAAATTATACCTCAACTAGAATTTTGAAAACACAAGATGATAATCTTAATGGCTTTGAAAATGAAAATTATATCTAACATATCTGTGGAAAGAAATGTCCTCTTTCAGGTTGGTTATGTTCGGGATCGTCCTTTCTGATTTAATCAGTCAAGTGTTAGTAGCAAGTATAATGTACAAATGGAGTCAATGAGGTGAGGATTGGCAGAAGGCAACCAAGTAGTAATATATGCATGACACAACATACATTAGGCTATTATTTCCTTTGACTGAAAGTCTCTTCTTTAACTCCTAAAATTCAATCTAATAACCTTACATAGTTAAGAGTAAAGTGTCAGCACTTACGTAGTGGGAAGAAGAAAATTCTGTTATGTGTCTGTGACCACATAAATTAGCTTTACTGAGAATCATTTCTGGGTGCCAACTAGGTTATGGCTCATCTTCATTTTTCATTATATTGTGACCTATTCAAAGGCATCATGTAAATGTTATTTACTGATTTGTTATAGATCACTCATGGGCTTAAGGTTGTGTCAGAGATTGTAAAACATGTCTGCGTCAGGGCTATCTGCTAATAGCGTCATTTAACCCAAGTGTAATATTTGCACACTCCATCAGTTGAGGTGAATGATTATATAAATTCCTTTTGATACGAAGAGATTACAAGCTCCTGGGCCAAACATACTTCATTAATAAATAGCCTCCACCACAAACTACATGAAGAACTGTGAAGTCCAGGGACAGAAGTCGAAACTAAGGACTCTTTTTAAGATCATAAAACTGAGCTTATCTATCACTTGTTTGAGGATCTCTTAATACAGATATATGTGGAGGAGCAAAAGTGAGGTTAGGGCAGAGTACCAAGAAGCAGTTAAAATCCTTATTCTGCTGACCCTTAGGCAGAAACTATACATTTTTTCTACAGTTGAGTCTCTTGAAGACTACATCTCTCTTTTAGTGCATTAGAAGAAGCACTACAAGAGTATCAAAGAGAACCCAGAACTTCTCTTTTTCCTGTCCATCCCGTCAAGGACTTTTAACTGGATGGAAAGTTGAGCTACAGTGCCCTCTAATGTTCTCTCCATACGTTATTAAAGTTTTGCTCGGCTTTTAAACTAAAAAGAAAAAAGAAAAAAACATGAAAAAATCTGGTTTCTAAACTGGAAAGATTTCCGACCAAGTAACTGTGACTAAACTAAAGCCATCAACTTACTTATTTTTCCTGTCTGAAAGGGAAATTTTCAATATTTCTGGGTAGATTTAGCTTTGGAAGTAGCATGTGGTGGATAGGAGGAATATAGGAATGGAGATGGGAGAGGAGTCATGTGGTCTTCAATTCATAAGAAACATCATTGTAAGGAGATACATATATGTGGTATTTTAAACATGGACAGTAATAAGTGAAATATCTTCTGGTAATCAATGAGAAACCAAGCCAAACTTGCAGGGTTCATTTTGGTATTTTTATATGTCATATGGCTTTGTATATCAGAAAGAGTCGGTATCTTTCTAGATTTCTGAACTAAGGAGGAGACCCATAGAGATTCCAACTAGAAAATATCATACTCTAGATATATTTTTTTTCCCCTCTCTAGGTCTTCAATTTATTTAAATTTAATTTCTTTTCCCTTCATTGTTTTAGCCTCTGATTAACAACTTGATGCCATACTACTTAGCTCACTGTAATCAAGATGTCCCAAAAGCTAGGGAAAAATATTAAGAGTCTCATATTTGGGGATGATATTTGAAATATATACATAGAAGCATCCAAAATCTTGAGGTATCAACCAAAATGAACAAGAGGGAAAGTCACATACAACATGAGGCAATCATATGCTTATAATCTTTGCTAGGCATTCTATTTTTTTACATAATTGGTCTTATGAGGAATGGAATGGGCAATGGAGGATATCTCAATCTTGCAGACATTTAAGCTCCAGTAATTCAGCTAGTATACATTCAATGCTCTTTTTTTTTTTTTTAATTTACAGTAGAACAAAATAGCTAATTCTCTAGACCAAGAAAAGTTGGAAAGGTGATGGTGGTAAAAGGAATCTATTTAAGTGGAGAAAAAATTGTATTGGCAAAAAAATTCAAAGTAAGAAAATGTATAGGATATAAGGATAATTCAATTCAACTCAATAAACTATAACTTCACTGGGAGATCATACCAGAAAATTATTAAATGAGAATTACTTAGCTAATAATCATAGAAATAAAAAGCAAATTATTAGGAATATATACTGAAACTGGCCTTTTAATAATGATGATGGTCCCTATTTTGTAATTTTCATGAATAAGTCAACATGGTTATGTGTATGCAAATAAATATCTAATTTCTCAGTAGTTGGCACTTATGATCCTTGATTTCCATGTCATGATGACCTAGTCAAAGTTTTCAGAAATCCTGGCTTAAACCAAATTAAGAGTTACAACCATATATTGAAATTTCTGGACACCAGCAGCAATACCATTCTGAATTTGCAGACACAGACAGTATTAACTAGGTCAACCTGTCTATAACTCAGGTAAAAATTCAGGAAAAACATTTAGAATGAAAAATGAAGGAAAGTAATTTAAGTGAACCATAAAGAAGCACCTTATTAATCTCACTGTAGGGTTAATTGCTAATATGAGTTGAGTATTAAGGGGTTATGTGAGGGGATGCCAACAAAGACATTTTCACCATTTTTTTCTCCCCTGTCTACAAATAATGTAAGAAAGCAGTGTTTATTAATTTAGTTTTTTTATTTTTGCTTGCTTGCTAGTTGTTTTGTTTTTAATTCCATATGTGGTTTGAGGCAGACTGTAATTATAATGTATGAAAATAAAGTTACTAGGCTATGAAATTGGTTTCATGTTAAAAAAAAAACTAGAAGGGACTTCTGACACACTGTTACCACTGCTAATTATTTTTTTCAGTGAATTACAATTATTATATCAATTTCAGGTATACAACAGTGATTATATTTTTAAACATCTATAAAGTATTTTTTTAAAAAATATTTTTGCCTTGATTCACGGACCTAACATTCCAGGTTCCTTTGCAATATTGCTCTTAACAGCAGAAAGTGAAGAAAAACATAAGAGTCTCTTGATGAAAGTGAAAGAAGAGAGTGAAAAAGTTGGCTTAACGCTCGACATTCAGAAAATAAAGATTATGGCATCTGGTTCCATTACTTCACGGCAAATAGATGGAGAAACAGAGGAAACAGTGGCAGACTTTATTTTTTGGGGCTCCAAAATCACTGCAGTTGGTGACTGCAGTCATGAAATTAAAAGATGCTTGCTCCTTGGAAGAAAAGTTATGACCAACCTAGACAGCACATTAGAAAGCAGAGACATCACTTTGCTGACAAAGGTCCATCTAGTCAAGGCTATGGTTTTTCCTGTAGTCATATATGGATGTGAGAATTGGACTATAAAGAAAGCTGAGCACTGAAGAATTGATGCTTTTGAACTGTGGTGTTGGAGAAGACTTTTGAGAGTCCCTTGGACTGCAAGGAGATCCAACCAGTCCATCCTGAAGGAGATCAGTCCTGGGTGTTCATTGGAAGGACTGATGTTGAAGCTGAAGCTCCAATACTTTGGCCACCCGATATGAAGAGCTGACTCATTTGAAAAGGCCCTGCTGCTGGGAAAGATTGAAGGCAGGAGAAGAAGGGGTCGACAGAGGATGAGATGGTTGGATGGCATCACCAACTCAATGGACATAGTTTGAATAAACTCCGGAAGTTAGTGATGCACAGGGAGGTCTGGTGGTCCATGGGGTCGCAAATATTTGGACACGACTGAGAGACTGAACTCAACTGAAAAAATTATTTATTTGAAGAATTTTTAAAACTTGATTATTGTGTTTGGATATATAACAATATGTATGACAATTACTCACAACTATATAGATGATAAGTATATTATACAACTAAATGTTATTCCTCTTATGAATTCTTCATTTGTTCTTCAATTCTTTCATCACACTTTAATAAAATTTTGTATCTGAGAAAAGCTAGGGACACATTTCTCACTGGGAATATTTTAAAGCAAAGTATTATAGGTGCCTATGGTGACAAATTTATTGTGCAGTTTGATTCTTTAATTAAATCATTTCAGTTGCTTAAGATATAAGATTTGGCAACTCTGGAATTCTTGTGCAGATATGCCCTTTTCATATAACTTGATTCATGGCAAAGAACAAAGACCATAGCCATCAGATTCAAATAGAGGGGTATCTGAATTCCAACTTTTCAGAATTATGTGAGATACAGCTTGTGAAGCTCACTGTACACTGCAGACACAAACAGATGATAGGTGTTACTGTTGTTTGGATTTCTTTGAAGGTGGACATTTTCCCTTAGTATGTGCTTCCACATTGCAGATGAGCAGATGCGCTTGTGTATGTATACATCTGAGTGTCCCCGTTCCCATATTCAGTCATAACACACAAAAAAGGAGATTATTAACATAAACTGTGTCACAGCATGTCATATATTATCAGCAGATTATCTAAGGAAAATAAAACTTATAGACAGTTCCACTCTTTGAAATACCCAGGCTCATCATTCATATCATTGGACACACTGCAAGAATTTTAATCAGGTAGTCTTTCTGAAGTTTATGCTATCTCTCCTACTAATAGCTTATGCTTCAGCTTTTTGATAAATGAAAGGTCATTAGTCATGAAGTACTCAGTTCCAGAATCAATCCTGAGCTGGAATCTAAACACTTTCCTTTATCTGAAGTCAGCATAACATTCATATCACAGCTTTAGTCTCAAAACTCTATTCTGAATCAAGGACATATTATTTTTATTTTACTGTTTTTCTTTCCCTCCAGCCAAAACAAACTTACACCATAGAACATCATTACTTCTTGTTATTTTATATATATATATATATGTATATAAAATCTAATGGAAAAGAAAATCTACTTTCACTACTAGAAGCTGAAATCAAGCTCTGATTTCTGGAGTTCTTACTGAAAAAAAAAATCATGCTATTACTCACACTAGTTATGAATTCATAGTCTTTGTATGAATGATGTAATGGAGCAGAAGTTACTTCTAATTCTTTTTCTTCATGGTCAGATAGTTTGTTTTTCTTGCTGCAGTAGATAGAAAGCATGGCTTACCAGTCTAATTTTCCTAAATTTATGCAAACCCACACACAGACACACATACAAAAGTATCTTTGCATTGCAACTCACCAATTCTTCACAAATTTCCCCCCTGTAATTCACACTTATTTTCTTAGTCATCATTTTGCTTTCTCAGAACTTTAAAACTTTGATGCACTTAGTAACTGTCTCATATTCACTGACTCTTATTTCCAGGAGCAAAATTCATCCTTCTGCAACCTTGAGCACTACTTTCATTTGTTATTCATTCAATATTCATTGTATCTATTGTAATCGGAATCATGCTTAACTTCTCGTAGCAGATTTAATGTATATGGTAAATTAGATCCTTTGGGGAATGTGTAATAGTTCGTAAAATAAAATTGACTAACATGACCTTCTTTGAATCTCCTAGGCTAGTGATTTTCAGCCTTATCAGACACAACTCTTTCATAAAAAAAAAAAAAAAATTACTACTTGAAGTTAAGACAATATAGCTTATTTGCCTCACAAAAAAATCAATACACTGTCAACTGTAATACAGATGAGTAATAGAAGATAAAGTTATAATAAAATAGTCTGTGTTTTAGTAAACAAATGCTCAGCAATACATTTCTGGAAAACACAACGAAGCAGTCAGATGCTCCTATGTAAGCAAACTCATTCGGAATCCAACAATTAGAAATGCATACTGATATCAGTGTGTTGCATTATATTGGCAGTTCTAATGCCCAAGTAACTAGTAGTTAGGTATACTAATGCACAGGTAACATTGCAATCAATATATGATTTTCTTCAGTGGCGAAAAACTCCTTAAAAAGATCTGAACAACATCAGTAAAAATGGTGCAATGGCCTTATTATTTTGTGGTTATCCTCTGGAAAGCACAATATATATTAAAACTGTGGTGCTTCTTTGGAAGATGACTGTGAGAGTCTATGAGAAAGGTAATAACTGAAGTTCTACTGACCAGCAATCCCTAAACCTGTAAAAATAAGTGTAATTAACAATCATACAGAAATTCTGTTGGTTCTGAAAATTATTCTAAAATTGAACCTATTCTGATTATTTTAACCTGATGAATATTTAATCACATTTTAAATTCCCTTTTTGAATACAGAAAAATGTTTAAAAGTTTATAAGTTATGGGTTAATGTAAATATTTGCCATTTCAAAATAGAAGCACACCAAAATCACTGCAGATGGTGATTGCAGCCATGAAATTAAAAGATGCTTACTCCTTGGAAGGAAAGTTATGACCAATCTAGATAGCATATTAAAAAGCAGAGACATTACTTTGCCAACAAAGGTCCGTCTAGTCAAGGCTCTGGTTTTTCCAGTGGTCATGTATGGATGTGAGAGTTGGACTATAAAGAAAGCTGAGCGCCGAAAAATTAATGCTTTTGAACTATGGTGTTGGAGAAGACTCTTGAGAGTCCCTTGGACTGCAAGGAGACCCAACCAGTCCATCTTAAAGGAGATAAGTCCTGGGTGTTCACTGGAAGGACTGATGCTGAAGCTAAAACTCCAAAACTTTGGCCACCTCATGCGAAGAGTTGACTCATTGGAAAAGACCCTGATGCTGGGAGGGATTGGGGGCAGGAGGAGAAGGGGACGACAGAGGATGAGATGGCTGAATGGCATCACCGACTCGATGGGCATGAGTTTGAGTAAACTCCGGGAGTTTGTGATGGACAAGGAGGCCTGGTGTGCTGCGATTCATGGGGTCGCAAAGAGTCGGACACGACTGAGCGACTGACCTGAACTGAACTTATATAAATAAAAACATGCAACCATTTAATGTGTGTTTTGACTCATTTTAAGTGCAGAGAAACAAGTCCCACAAATATACCTTTGGGCCAATAGTTAGCCAGATAGGGCCAGAAACTAGTGGCTTCCCAAGAATACAATGAAAATTTATTATTTTTTCCTGGTGTAAATGCAACCCCTTAAACACCATATATCATAGGTGATAACTTCAATTATTTTCTCTTAGTATTCCCAGTTAATTCCATTACTTTAAGCACCATTTGTCAAAATTTTAAAACGCATTTAAAGAATAACATCTTTGTTTATAAGACAATATTATAGGCACACTGAGTCACAGCCACAGTATTTATAGTAAATACTTTAATAATGGAATGTGTAGTGAAAAGCTTCTATGAATTCCTCTATTCATTCTCCTAATAAATTCAAAGTTATATGCCAAGAAAGATCTTGTAATTTAAAACAAAACATTTTTAAAAATTTACTTTTTAAAGAACATTTAGTTTACTAAGTTGTATCAGTTCTTTGTTTTATAAATAGATATTGCTTGCAATTCGCATCTGACAATTTCAATATTACTCGTGATAAAACTGATAGTCTTTTTTGAATTGAAGTTCAGTAGCTTTGCTGAAGTTTGCAGTCAAACTCTTCAAGAATGGTATATCTATACCAATGAGGACTGCATAATTCATTAAAAACTTATAACTACATAATTAATTACAGACAGAATTAATTCAATTACTAATGAAGATTAAAATAACATTTTTTTTATGCCACATACATTGATGCGGTTACATTCTATTAGACTGAACTTCAAAAGTCAGAATTACTCTTTCAAGAGCTAGATTTTCACTTCTATTAGACCCATCATATAGACATTTCACTACCTCTTATTACAATTCTGGCATTGAGAGGTAACTCTGATCAGAAGCATTTACCTTTCCACAGTGGTTGGCATGGGGTGTGAACCCCAGCATGGATTTCTCTTGACCTTTATCCTAGAAGATTTGTTCAACGATGGCAAAATGTCCCATTCTCAGCCATGTGGTTCCAAAGCATGCATATGAGAATAGGAGCTATGGCAAGTTGTTCTGAACAAGGACTTTTCTTTAATGAGTTAATGCACTGAACCCTCAAAATCTAGACCCTAAAGAAAGCAAGCCAGATGCTTAAGTCCCACTGCTTTTGTCTTTCATTTTGTCTTTTATTATCACTATGGTGAGACTAACCTGTTTTTACATTTTTTTTTAATGTGTTTACTTGACTAGCCTAGAATGATAATGAAATAGTTTATAAATTCAAATCCTCCACAGAAAATATTTAGCAAATACACCGCTTAATAGATGTCACCTGCTTTGTGTATTGAGAGAATTGATATGCAGACAACAGAAAATCACAGGAAACAATTTCCATATCTGGAGTTACTTTTCAACTCAAGATGAGAAGAACTGAATCCCCACAATAAGGAAATTTTATACATTTTACTAAAACATTAATTTATCCATACTTTAGAGAGGCAAAGTTAAATGAACATACATTTTGTAGAAGACAGAGGAGAAACAATAATGGATGTACTCCTGTTGTCAAGATATTTCCACTCTAGAGAGAATGAGATATAGAAACATGTTTTCAGCAGAAGTAATTGCAGATGTTCTGAGGAAGGAGAGCATATTGGTCTCAGAAATGTTACCAAGAAGTCTTCTCATAGGGGAGAATGATTAAAGAATAAGAGATGAACAATAGGTCAAATAGGCAAAGTAAAAGCAACTGCAAAAGGGTAAACTAGTGTCATACTATTAATTAGAAAATACAGTCTGGCAAATGTGTTTTAGTGGAAATTAAATTATATAATAAAATTGAAATTCTGAAAGAAAAAGGAGGGTGATATATTTAAATACTGGTGAAAGTACAGCCTAAGAGAATTTTAAAAAGTTAAACTAAAAGGGGAAGTTGGGGTCTTCACTGAAGTCCCACTGAGAAATTGAAAATTATCTCATTGATTTCATTCAAGGGAAGTCACTAAAGGTTTCAAGGAGAATTAAAAATATGAACAATAACTGTGTGGAGAATGGATAGGATGAACATAAGCTAGTGACAATTTGATATATAACACTTGAAATAATTAGAAATAGTCAACAATGAAAGGATGAAGATGTGAGTCATGGAACAAAAAAGTTACAGAAAAAAATAGGTAAAAACAATAAGGAAATCATCAGACATAACTGGCAACAATTTGCTATAATGTGTTATATTATACCAGATCATTTTATCAAAATAGCCAATACCTCAAAATGCTTGAGTCATCTCAGAGTCAACAGGCTTCTTTTAGCCTAAAGTACCTTCCTTGACTATTTTGAATGATTACTTTAAAATAGAAAGTATATATTAGTAATTAAATAAAGGTGAAAATCTAACTCTAAGTCAACTGATTGTTGTGTGTGCCTGTGTGCATGTTAAGTCACTCAGTCGTGTCTGGCTCCGTGACCCTATGGACTGTAGCAAGACAGGTTCCTCTGTCCACAGAATTCTCCAGGCAAAGAATACAAGAGTTGGCTGTTGTTTCCTTCTCCAGGGGATCTTCCAGACCCAGAGATCAAAACCATGTTTCCTATATCTCTTGCATTGACAGGCAGATTCTTTACCACTGAGCCACCTGGAAAGCAACTGATTGTCAGCATGTGGAATTGAAAGAGATCTGACTGGCTGTGTAAGGGAGTGAAAGATATACTGACATTAAGTTGACTTCAGAAATAAGGAAATGAAATTGTGTGTTTAGATTAAACAACTTCCAAGTCACTTTTTTTAAACTTGAGCCTATAAATTCATTCTGTCAAGGGCAATATTTGTCTTTTGACACACCAACTGAATGTTACTCATTCTAAGTGGCTTGCATCTAAGGCTGGGTGAATGTAATTGGAAGTCCCCATTTGTTTCAATATTGCAGGGTATACCAGGTCTAATCAGGCTCTTAATCTAGTGATAAGTGATAAACCTTTATTCAATGGACTGTAAGTGGACTCCGATTAGTTTTCGATAGTATTTGTCCCATCAGGTAGCTCCTTTATAAATTCAATTGATGATGCTGATGGGGTAGCTGATTTAAGAACTTTATTGATCTTTATATTAATGTGGCTTACAAAAAGGGAAACAAATGTGTGTTCAATAATGGATAAAAAAGCTGCCTCTTATTCTTCCATCATTTCTTGATGAACAAGGTGATTCAGGTACTTTAACTGCAAAGGAAGTAGAGAAACACAACTATACAGAAACACAAATATATAGTTTGGGAAACTAAAAAATAAATAAATAAAGACACAGTGCTGATTTTCTGGCTAAGAATTATATTGCTGTTATTATCACTTTTTTTGGAGGAAAAAGAAAATGAAATAAAATATAAAAAGCAACAATTGTAAATACATTCATTGGCTTTTCTTAGCAAACCATAGAAAATGACCAAAATTTGAACTACTGAGAATAGTGTGCCATAAGATGTGAGTTTCCAGTCTCTTAACAGGTAAAACTTTAAAATGAGCACCTTCTCACTTAATGATATTTATGTTTATGTTGTTTTTGTACAAATGACAGGTAAGTCATAATATCTTGCTTTTTAGAAAGTTATATATACTCCTTTTTCTATTACCCCCTTGAATCGTTCAATCTTTCTTTTCACACCCTCTGCCATCAGAGACAACATAAAGAAAACATGACCATTAACTTAAGAACAATTAAGAAATGTTAATAAAATATCATGATGTAAGTAAGTGGAAGGCTGAAGGGTTAATGAGAATTTAGTGTTGTCATGATCTGGATTCAGGTTTAAAAGCCTTCACTTAGTAATTAGCTGTGTAACATGGGGCAATTTCCATATCTGCAAAATGAGCATTCTGAGCAAGATATTTTCAAAATCCCTTTCTAGATTTTCCATTGCCGGAATTGTTTTAGTCTAAAAAAATTGTGGAAGACAGATCACATTTACTTGGCATTTCTATACTTCTCTCTTTTCCTCACTTTTTATGCTCAAATGTTGACCCACTTTTTGTCCCACTTAATATCTGCCATATTTGTATCTTTTTCTTTGTCTTCCCCTCACTCCATCATATTACATTAAGGTCCACTTCTCTCCATTTATACATATCTTTATAGCTTAAGCAGTTATAAATGATCAGGACTCTAGATTCTCTAAGGCAATGTATGTAAAAAGGAGGTAACTTTATTTTTCTGATAAATTTTAGGAACTTTGTGTCACAATTAATAGGAAGGAACTTAGTTTGCTTCATTTCACTCTTATCCAATAATTTTTTTTTTAAGGTCAAATCAGATAATGTACAATCCAAAGACACCTTTGAGTTTAAGTAATGCTTATGGCCAACTGCAGTCCACTAGCAGCTAAGAAGAGCTTCTCAGGTAGTGTTAGTGGTAAAGAGCCCGTCTGCCAATGCAGGAGGCGTAAGAGACTCTATCCCTGAATTGGAAAGATCCCCTGGAGGAGAGCATGGCAACCCACTCCATTATTCTTGCCTTGAAAATCATATGGACAGAGGAGCCTGGCAGGCTACATTTCAAGCGACTTAACACACACGCACAGCAGCTAAGAAGTGTATGGTCTGACTCTCCCTCTTGTCTTTTATTTCTCCCTCTTAATTTTCCATCCCTTGCTTTTTGTGTTATTTCTGTGATTTGTAAGAAAGAGTAGGAATGATTTATTTTTTTAATTTTTTACATGAGTAGCACATGTTTGGGCTCCCCCAGTGGCACTAGTGGTAAAGATCCTACAAGCCAACGAGGACACAGAAGAGACTCAGGGTTTGATCCCTGGGTCAGGACGGCCCCCTGGAGTAGGAAATGACAACCCACTCCAGTTTTCTTGCCTGTAAAATCCCATGGACAGAGGAGCCTGGTGGGCTACAGGCCATAGGGTCACAAAGAGTCAGACACGACTCAAGCGACTTAGCACAGGAGTATGTTTACCAGTTCAGGAGCGGATTGTCAGACTTCATGGAAGAATATTCATGAGCCTTCTGGTGTACTGTGTGTGTGTGTATATGAGCTCCATCTCTCTATCATGTCTGACTCTTTGCAACCCCTCGGTCTGTAGACTGCCAGGCTCTTCTGTCCATGGAATTTTCTGACAAGAATGCTAGAGCAAGTTGCCCCTTTCTGTTCCAGGGGATCTTCCTGACCCAGGGATCAAACCCACATCTCTTGTGTTTCCTGTGCTGGCAGGTAGATTCTTTACCACTGAAGACTTTGTGGGAAGACTTTGTAGACTGTGTGTGTATTGAGCACTCCACCTCTACAATGTGATAGTAAAAGGAAAAATAATACTGTCATGGACTGTAAAGATTCTGTCTTCTCATCCTACTTCTAAGCTAAAATGTAAGCCTAAATACTGGCAGAAAATGTAAGACTTCTGCTCTAGATACAAATGACTTTATTATTCACAGGATAGCAGGCAACATAAGTTTCATGTTTGCATCAGTTCTTCTTTCTCAGGGGGATAATGTGGAACCCAGGAGGCTACTGTGCACAGTGGGCTTCAGTCATAGTTAAGTTTAAGAAACCTCTATCTTTTAAGTTAGTTTCAAAAAAACTTTTTAGACCTTAGTCATAGATAGTAACGTTAAACAAACATGCCTATATCCTGGATGGAGACACTATAACGTTCAAGGCTGTTAAAAAAAACCAAAAAACAACTTCAAATGATAGTCTGGGACAAAAAGGTGTTGTAAGATATACAGAATGTGAAAGACCAATGGATAACTGTCTCCCAACAATGGCAAAAATCCTAATGGCTAATATTATGTGAACTATCCTATCTCAATCACTTAAGTCAATCTACGTTCCCATCGGTAGTATGAGTAAAAGGGTCAGAAAGAGGCTTAGAATGAATACTTTGTAAATTTATGTCACAGAAGGAACATAGTGGAGTGAGAAGAAAGTTTTCTCCAGGAAAAACAAGAAATGTTTTAGAAAGATTAAAATGTTTAACACAGAGAAGTAAATGTTTTTAGTAGTGAGTGTATTGGTAGTTTTATAATTTAGAGTGGAGGTCGCCTTATTCAAACTTACTCTGGGACAGATTTATATTTAGTACTGGGTGGTAGATCAAAAATTACTTTATGCAAGACAATGTCCATTGTGGTTTGTGTATGTATCTTATTTAAGGTTCATTACAATCCCATAGCTCAGTATTATCTTATTTCTTATTCAGTATATTGCCTCTTGAAAGAAAAAGCCAAAACTCTCTCCAAAAATTAATACTCCCAAAAGTATTAAATCCTCAGAGGATGGTTAACTGTAAATCTGATGGTTACTTAAAACCATGTCCTTAGTGAACAGGGACCAAGAAGAAGCAGAAATGAAACTTGTGATACTTTATTTGACTTTAGTATCTCTCTAATTGTTTCAAAGATCTGTATTACCCATAAAATAATAGCCCTTTCACTGTAAAATATTTCCTAAGCTACTGTGGTACACTATTCCCAAATGCATGCTTTTGAACACTTTAAAAATATAAGAAGGTGAATATATAAAATTTAATAACCAAACTATCACATCTATTAATATAAGATAAAATTAGCTGTACAAATGTCCTAGGCAAGTAGACTGGCTCTTCAGATACTTAAAGGTAGTAGTATATCATAATAATAATATCTTTGATAGAATCAAAGGAAATTTAGAAATGCTGAGATTTCATAATTTTGTGGGGTAAGGTATCTTAAATACTGTCATATATTTTAAAAATAAGAACAAAAAAACCAACCAACATAGATATTGTATTACATATCAAAAAACAACTATTTAAGGAAAGCAATATAATTTAATGGAGACTGATAAGTAATAGCCAACAATATCAGAGGAACCTACATGCAAATATTCAACACATTACACTATGGTAACCTCCTCTGCTGCATGTACCATCTAAATTTCCCACTGCTTTATATACCCCTCTGACATATCATATAAATGATAATATGACTGGGGCTTTCTAACGGATTCCAGCCTCTTGATGCCAAATACACTGGAAAATGCCATAAGCAGAAAAGTTGTAACAACTTGGATGTTGCTAATTGCAGTTCTCTTCTTTCACAGGTTGAAATTCCTCCAGTTTCTGAACGCTTTTATTTGGCTCCAGTGTTTCCAAATAGTTACTTTTTGTATTTTGTCCAGAATTTATACTTAATATACACACACATATATGTGTGTGTGTGTGTGTATATATATATATATATGTATATATATATATATTTAATATGTCATAAAGTTTAGTCTAAGACAATAGTCTGCTGTTAAATGAGCAGAAACTCTTTTGCATACATTTTGAAAAAACAGTTGTCATTGCAATCATAGCAAATATATAATTTATACTCAATTTTACTTAATTTCTCACAGATTTTTTTTTCAAATATGCTATGTTCATTTTAACCACTAAGCTTGTAAGCTATTTCATCTACTACTGTAATGTGGCAATTTCTCTAATATTTTATAATTAGCTTGTTTTTAGTTTCTATTTTGCTTTGCTTCATAGTACAGAGTCAAAGATTTTAAAAAATTGTACAATATTTCCCCCTTTATTTTTTTATTCCTTATCAGCATTTTCCCATTTTATCCTCAGTGCACTCTCTGTAACTTCTCCAACAAACATCTTAATCACATTAACCCATGTGCATGGTTTATGCCATTTCTCTTACTTGGAAACTTCTCACTTTTTCAATACACATATATTTCTCAATATGCATGTATTTCTTTAATCAGATATCTTTTCAACACTACACTTTAGCTTTTCTAGCAATAACTTAGCTATTTTCTCCGTTACAACTTGTCCAGCCTCCTTTTTTTTTTAAAGCGGTTATTTGGTATCTACTAATAGGAAGACTGTTTTAGATATCAGAAAGATTCAAAGACTAACCAAGCAAATCTGTTAAGGATATGAAGTCAGTATCCACATGTTTGCCATTGTAGATAGCAGAAAATCATGACATAACTGGGTAAAAACAAAAACAGAATGTATTATATTACATAATGGAAAGTCTAGCAATAGGGTCAGTTACAAATATTTGAATATCTGCAGTTGATGGTAACACAAAAAATTCCAACGATTTCTAAGAGTATTTTTATTTTTTTAGTTAAAAAAGACCTCTCATTCCTGCTGTAGTTGAAGAGCTAACAAAAATTAATTTCTGATGTAAATAAAGATTGCTATTTCTCTGCCTTCATTTCTTAAACTGCCTTTTTTTTTATTCTAAACATTTTCTTTATGAAAACATCTTATTTTGCTCATATGTATTTAAGATGATTAGTAAAGTAAATAAGTCAGAAATACTGTCTACAGGAAAAGCATACCACAGAGTCAAATATATCTGTTGAAACTTATCTTGAAATTAGCTGTCATGAACAGCATCTATTTTAAAGAAAGTGAAAGTGATAGTCACTCAGCTGTGTCTGACTGTTTGCGACTCCATGGACTATGACCTGCCAGGTTCCTCTGACCATGAAATTCTCCAGACAAGAATACTGCAGTGGGTAACTATCCCATTCTCCAGGGGAATCTTCCCAACCCAGGGGTGGTGGGTAACTATCCCATTCTCCAGGGAATCTTCTAAACCCAGGGATCAACTACTGGCCTGCTGCATTGCAAGCAGATTCTTTACTATCTGAGCCACCAGGGAAGCCCTCCATTTTAAAGTCTATCACCAAAGATGTGAAATTCATTTATTCATCCTTAGTATATATTGTCCTACATGCTGGGCTAATAATAATGAACAAAATGACAAAATTCATGTAATATACAGCAGTGATGATCACAAAATAATACAGCAAGAGAGACTGGAACATATTTTGAAATTTTTATTATGTTGTAGACAAGCAAACTGTATGAAGCACCAATTGATTCAAGAGTCAGGAAAGGTAAAATCTAACCTTTTTTAATTAAAAAAGAGACCAAAACATTGACCTCAGACACTTTACACAATAAGTAAGTGCTTATGTATAATAAATGAGACAATATATTAAGTAACACTGTCTAGAAAAATACAGTATAAAATGAAATAATTTCTTTTAATTATCAGTTTCTATTTGTAATATATTGATATAATTTATTTTCATAGCATGTGTGAAACTGAGTAATTTTGCTGTATATTACCTTTTGTCTCATTTTAAATGAAGAACATTTCTTTTTTTTTTAAATTAATGTATTAATTTTAATTGGAGGCTAATTACTTTACAATATTGTAGTGGTTTTTGCCATACATTGACATGAATTAGCCATGGATGTACATGTGTACATCCTGAACCCCCCTCCCACATCCCTCCCCAACCCATTCCTCTGGTTGTCCCAGTGCACCAGCTGTGAGTGCCCTGTTTCATGCATTGAACTTGGACTGGTGATCTATTTCACATATGGTAATATACATGTTTCAATGCTATTCTCTCAAATCATCCCACCCTGCCTTCTCCCACAGAGTTCAAAAGTCTGTTCTTTATATCTGTGTCTCTTTTTCTGTCACACATATAAGGTCATCGTTACCATCTTTCTAAGTTCCATACATATGCATTAATATACTGCATTGGTGCTTTTCTTTCTGACTTACTTCATTCTGTAAAATAGGCTCCAGTTTCATCCACCTCATTAGAACTGATTCAAATATGTTTTTTTAACAGCTGAGTAATATTCCATTGTGCATATGTATCACAGCTTTCTTATCCATCCGTCTGACGATGGACATCTAGATTGCTTCCATAGCCTAGCTATTGTAAACAGTGCTGGCATGAACTTTGGGGTGCACGTGTCTCTTTCAATTCTGGTTTCCTCAGTGTGGATGCCCAGCAGTGGGATTGCTGGGTCATATGACAGTTCTATTTCCAGTTTTTTGAGGAATCTCCACACTGTTCTCCATAATGGCTATACTAGTTTGCACTCCCACCAACACTGTAAAAGGATTCCCTTTTTTCCGCATCCTTTCCACATTTATTGTTTGTAGACTTTTTGATAGCAGCCATTCTGACTGGCGTGAGATGGTACCTCACTGTGGTTTTGATTTGCATTTCTCTGATAATGAGTGATGTTGAGCATCTTTTCATGTGTTTGTTAGCCATCTGTATATCTTCTTTGGAGAAATGTCTGTTTAGTTCTTCAGCCCATTTTTTGATTGGGGCATTTGTTTTTCTTGTATTGAGCTGCATGAGTTGCTTGTATATTTTTGAGATTAGTTCTTTGCCAGTTGCTTTGTTTGCTGTTATTTTCTCCCATTCTGAAGGCTGTCTTTTCACCTTGCTTATAGATTCCTTTGTTGTGCAAAAGCTTTTAAGTTTAATTAGGTGTCATTGTTTATTTTTGCTTTTATTTCCATTACTCTGAGAGATGGATCTAAGAGGATCCTGCTGTGATTTATGTCAGAGAGTGTTTTGCCTATGTTCTCCTCTAGGAGTTTTATAGTTTCTGGTCTTACATTTAGATCTTTAATCCATTTTGAGTTTATTTTTGTGTATGGTGTTAGAAAGTGTTCTAGTTTCATTCTTTTACAGGTGGTGGATGGGTTTTCCCAGCACCATTTGTTAAAGAGATTGTCTTTTCTCCAATGTGTATTCTTGCCTCCTTGTCAAAGATCAGGTGTCCATAGGTGAGTGGATTTATCTCTGGGCATTCTATTTTGTTCCACTGATTTATATTTCTGTCTTTGTGCCAGTACCACACTGTCTTGATGACTGTAGATTTCTAGTATAGTCTGAAGTCAGGTAGATTGGTTCTTCCAGTTCCATTCTTCTTTCTCAAGATTACTTTGGTTATTCATGGTTTTTTTTTTTTTTTTTTTTTTTTTTGTATTTCCTTACAATGCATGAAATTATTTGTTTTAGTTCTGTGAAAAATACCATCAGTAGCTATAAGGGGTTGCATTTAATTTATAGATTGCTTTGGGTAGTATACTCATTTTCACCATGAATATTTCCCCAACTATTTGGTATAGTTTGTATATTGCTCCAAATATTTGTGTCATCTTTGATTTCTTTCATTAGTGCTTTATATTTTCCTGTATATAGGTCTTTTGTTTCTTTAGGTAGATTTATTCCTAAGTATTTTATTCTTTTCATCACAATGGTAAATGGAATTGCTTGCTTAATTTCTTTTACTGTTTTCTCATTGTTAGTGTATAGGAATACAAGGATTTCTGTGTATTAATTTTATATCCTGCAACTTTACTATATTCACTGATTAGCTCTAGTACTTTTCTGGTGGTATCTTTAAGGTTTTCTATGCCACAAGACTGGAAAAGGTCAGTTTTCATTCCAATCCCAAAGAAAGGCAATGATAAAGAATGTTCAAACTACTGTACAATTGCACTCATCTCACACACTAGTAAAGCAATGCTCAAAATTCTCCAAGCCATGCTTCAGCAATACATGAACCGTGAACTTCCAGATGTTCAAGCTGGTTTAAGAAAAGTCAGAAGAACCAGAGATCAAATTGCCAACATTTGCTGGATCATTGAAAAAGCAAGACAGTTTCAGAAAAACATCTATTTCTGCTTTATTTCTATGCCAAAACCTTTGAGTGTGTGGATCAAAATAAACTGTGGAAAATTCTGAAGGAGATGGGAATACCAGACCACCTGACTTGCCTCTTGAGAAACCTGTATGCAGGACAGGAAGCAATAGTTAGAACTGGACATGGAACAACAGACTGATTCCAAATAGGAAAAGGAGTACGTCAAGGCTGTATATTGTCACCCTGCTTATTTAACTTATATACAGAGTACATAATGAGAAACGCTGGGCTAGGGGAAGCACATGCTCGAATCGAGATTGCCGGGAGAAATATCAGTAACCTGAGATATTCAGATGACACCACCCTTATGGTAAAAGTGAAGAAGAACTAAAGAACCTCTTGATGAATGTGAAAGAGGAGAGTAAAAAAGTTGGTTTAAAGCTCAACATTCAGAAAACTAAGATCATGGCATCCGGTCCCATCACTTCATGGCAGATAGGTGGGGAAACAGTGGCTGACTTTATTTTTCTGGGCTCCAAAATCACTGCAGATGGTGATTACAGAAACGAAATTAAAAGACACTTGCTCCTTGGAAGGAAAGTTATGACCAACCTAGACAGCATATTAAAAGGCAGAGGCATTACTTTGTCAACAAAGGTCCATCTGGTCAAGGCTATGGTTTTTCCAGGGGTCATGTATGGATGTGAGAGTTGGACTATAAAGAAAGCTTGGCATTGAAGAATTGATGCTTTTGAATTGTGGTGTTGGAGAAGACTCTTGAGAGTCCCTTGGACTGCAAGGAGATCCAATCAGTCCATCCTAAAGGAGATCAGTCCTGGATGTTCATTGTAAGGACTGATGTTGAAGCTGAAACTCCAATCCTTTGGCCACCTGATGTGAAGAGCTCATTCATTTGAAAAGACCCTGATGCTGGGAAAGATGGAGGGCAGGAGGAGAAGGGGACGATAGAGGATGAGATGGTTGGATGGCATCACCGACTCAATGGATGTGGGTTTGGGTGGACTCCAGGAGTTGGTGATGGACAGGGAGGCCTGACGTGTTGCAGTTCATGGGGTCACAAAAAGTCGGACATAACTGAGCAACTGAACTGAACTGAACTGATGTAGAGGATCATGTCATCTGCAAACAGTGAGAGTTTTACTTCTTCTTTTCCCATCTGGATTCCTTTATTTCTTTTTCTTCTCTGATTGCTGTGTCTAAAGCTTCCAAAACTATGTTGAATAGTAGTCATGAGAATAGGCAGCCTTGTCTTGTTCCTGACTTAGGGGAAATGCTTTCAAGTTTTCACCATTGAGGATAAAGTTTGCTGTGGGTTTATCATATGGCTTTTATTATGTTGAGGTTTGTTCCTTCTATGCCTGCTTTCTGGAGGTTTTTTTTTTTTTTATCATAAATTGATGTTGAATTTTGTCAAAGTGTTTCTCTGCATCTATTGAGATAATCATACTGTTTTTATCTTTCAATTTGTTAATGTGGCATATCACATTGATTGCTTTGTGAATATTGAAGAATCCTTGCATCCCTGGGATAAAGCCCATGTGGTCATGATGTATAATCTTTTAAATATGTTGTTGGATTCTGTTTGCTAAAATTTTGTTGCAGATTTTTGCATCTATGTTCTTCAGTGGTATTGGCCTGTAGTTTTCTTTTTTTGTGGCATCTTTTTCTGGTTTTGGTATTTGGGTGATGGTGTCCTCATAGAATGAGTTTGGGAATTTACCTTCTTCTGCAATTTTCTGGAAAAGTTTGAGTAGGATAGGTGTTAGCTCTTCTCTGAATTTTTGGTAGAATTCAGCTGTGAAGCCATCTGGTCCTGGGCTTTTGTTTGTTGGAAGATTTTTGATTACAGATTTTTGATTTTTGATTTGACTTCCATGCTTGTGATGGGTCTGTTAAGATTTTCTATTTCTTCCTGGTTCAGTTTTGGAAGGTTATACTTTTCTAAGAATTCGTCTATTTCTTCCAAGTTGTCCATTTTATCGTCATATAGTTGCTGATAGTAGTCTCTTATGATCCTTTGTATTTCTGTGTTGTCTGTTGTGATTTCTCCACTTTCATTTCTAATTTTGTTGACTTGATTCTTCTCCCTTTTTTCCTTGATGAGTCTGGCTAATGGTTTGTCTGTTTTATTTATCTTCTCAAAGAACCAGCTTTTAGCTTTGTTGATTTTTGCTATGGTCTCCTTTGTTTCTTTTCCATTTATTTCTGCCCAAATTCTTATGTTTTTTTTTTTTTTTTTTTAACTTCTACTAACTCTGGGTTTCTTCATTTCTTCTTTTTCTACTTGCTTTAGGTGTAAAGTTAGGTTATTTATTTGATTTTTCTCTTGTTTCCTGAGGTAAGCTTGTATTGCTATGAACCTTCCCCTTAGCACTGCTTTTACTG
This sequence comes from Cervus canadensis, assembly GCF_019320065.1. Lineage (NCBI taxonomy): Eukaryota > Metazoa > Chordata > Mammalia > Artiodactyla > Cervidae > Cervus > Cervus canadensis. Next base: position 24,939,135 of record NC_057415.1, read on the forward strand.
AATCCCAAAGGTTTGGGGTTGTTATGTTTTCATTTTCATTCATTTTGATGCATATTTTTATTTCTTTTTAAAATTTCTTCTGTGGTTTGTTGGTTATTCAGAAGCATGTTGTTTAGCCTCCATATGTTTGTATTTTTAATAGTTTTTTTTCCCCCTGTAGTTGACATCTAATCGTTCTGCATTGTGATCAAAAAAGATGCCTGGAAAGGTTTCAATTTTCCTTTAATTTACCAAGGCTAGATTCATGGCTCAGGATGTGATCTATCCTGTAGAATGCTGTGTGTGCATTTGAGAAAAAGGTGAAATTCATTGTTTTGGGGTGAAATGTCCTATAGATATCAATTAGGTCTAACTGGTCCATTGTGTCATTTAAAGTTTGTGTTTCTTTGCTAATTTTCTTTCTAGTTGATCTATCCATAGGTGAATGTGGTATTAAAGTGAAGTCACTCAGTCGTGTCTAACTCTTTGTGACCCCATGGACTGTAGCCTACAAGATCCTCTGTCCATGGGATTTTCCAGGCAAGAATACTGGAGTGGGTCACCATTTCCTTCTCCAGGAAATCTTCCCAACCCAGGAATTGAACCCAGGTCTCCCGCTTTAGAGGTAGATGCTTTACCATCTGAGCCACCAGGGAAGTCAGTTAAAGTCTCCCACTATTACTTTATTACTGTTAATTTCCCCTTTCATACTTGTTAGCATTTGCCTTACATATTGCAGTGCTCCTATGTTGGTTGCATATATATTTATAATTGTTATATCTTCTTCTTGGATTGATCCTTTGATCATTACGTAATGTCCTTCTTTGCCTCTTTTCATAGCCTTTATTTCAAAGTCTATTTTATCTGGTATTAGTATTGCTATTCCTGCTTTCTTTTGGTCTCCATTTGCATGAAATATCTTTTTCCAGGCTCTCACTTTCACTCTGTGTGTGTCCCTTGGATTGAGGTGGGTCTCTTGTAGACAGCATATATAGGGAACTTGATTTTGTATCCATTCAGCCAGTCTTTGTCTTTTGGTTGGGGCATTCTAACCCATTTAAATTTAAGGTAATTGTTGATAAGTATGATCCCATTTCCATTTACTTTATTTTTTTGAGTTTGAGTTTATAAACCTTTTCTGTGTTTCCTGTCTAGAAAAGATCCTTTAGCATTTGTTGAAGAGCTGGTTTGGTGGTGCTGAGTTCTCTCAGCTTTTGCTTGTCTGTAAAGCTTTTGATTTCTCCTTCATATTTGAATGAGATCCTTGCTAGGTACAGTAATCTGGGTTGTAGGTTTTTCTCTTTCATCACTTTAAGTATGTCCTGCCATTCCCTTCTGGCCTGAAGAGTTTCCATTGAAAGATCAGCTGTTATCCTTTTGGGGATTCACTTGTGGGTTATTTGTTACTTTTCCCTTGCCTCTTTTAATATTTGCTCTTTGTGTTTGATTTTCATTAATTTGATTAATACGTGACTTGGGGTGTTTCACCTTGGGTTTATCCTGTTTGGGACTCTCTGGGTTTCTTGGACTTGGGTGGCTATTTCCTTTTGCATTTTAGGAAAGTTTTCAACTATTATCTCCTCAAGTATTTTCTCATGCCCTTTCTTTGATTCATTTCAACTATTATCTCCTCAAGTATTTTCTCATGCCCTCCTATGATTCAAATGTTAGGGCTTTTATCATTGTCCCAGAGGTGTCTGAGGTTGTCCTCATTTCTTTTAGTTCTTTTTTCTTTTTTCCTCTCTGCTTCATTTATTTCCACCATTCTATCTTCCACCTCACTTATCCTATCTTCCACCTCTGTTATTCTACTGTTGGTTCCCTCCAGAGTGCTTTTGATCTTAGTTATTGCATTATTCATTATTGACTGATTCTTTTTTATTTCTTCTAGGTCCTTGTTAAACATTTCTTGCATCTTCTCATTCCTTGTCTCTAGTCTATTTATCTGTAACTCCATTTTGTTTTCAAGATTTTGGATCATCTTTACTATTATTATTCTGAATTCTTTTTCAGGTAGACTCCCTAGCTCCTCCTCCTTTGTTTGGTTTGGTCGGCAATTATCATGTTCCTTTATCTGCTGGATATTTCTCTATCTTTTCATCTTGTTTAGATTGCTGTGTTTGGGGTGACCTTTCTGTAGGCTAGAAGTTTGTGGTTCCTCTTTATTGTGGAGGTTCATACCTGTGGGTGGGGTTGGACAAGTTTCTTGTCAAGGTTTTCTGGTTAGGGAAGCTTGAGTCAGTGTTCTGGTGGGTGGAGCTGGATCTCTTCTCTCTAGAGTGCAGTGAAGTGTCCAGTAGTGAGTTTTGGGTGTCTGTGGGTTTGGCAAGTGTTTGAGCAGACTGTATTTTAATGCTCAGGGCTGTGTTCCTGCATTGCTGGAACATTAGCAGGGTATGTCTTGCTCTGGATCTTGTTGGATCTTGGGTGGAGCTTGGTTTCAGTATAGATATGGAGGATTTTGGATGAGCGCTTGTCTATTAATGCTCCCTGTAATCAGGAGTTCTCTGAAGTTTTGGATTCAAGCCTCTTGCCTCTGGCTTTCAGTCTTATTCTTACAGTAGCCTCAATACTTCTCCATCCATACAGCACAGATGCTAAAACATTCTGCAGACTCAGCTTCACTGTGGCTGGGCGCTGGCTCTAAGTTGCTTCCTACCTCAGCTTGCTGGGTGAGCAGGCAGCCTCAGGCACCCCTAGCAACCATGCATGGCCATGCAACTTGTGTTCTCAGCCTCCAGCATGCTGCCCCCAGCAGATGCACCAAGGACCTGAAGGGGCGATCCCAGCGGGAGGGAGGCAGGCACACAAAATCTCTGAAGACCATTTCTTATTTCTGTAACAAACCCAAAACTCACATTACTGCCTATGATCATATAAAACTTTACAACTAAAACAACTTCAAGATGTAAAAGTAAAAATAAACTAAATTCATGGGGTTCTATCCATTGCAGACACTCATTTCAATTATATTTACAGATTAACTTGCAAAAAATAATCTTGCCACTGAAAAATTAATCAATGAACTTTAACTTGTTTTTAACAATACGTTGGACAAAGAACATGAAGAGGAAAGAGAGAGAGAATCCATCACATTCAGCTGACAAAATCTATTGAAAGAACTGCTCAATTTAATTGAATTCAAACATTCCACATACTACACTTTAAATATTGCATGACTTATTAGTCAATGTAAAATATAATGAGACCTAATTTTACATCTATTAATAAAATTGTGCCAAAAAATCTTCATTGGTGTCGGCAAGATAGTTAGCGTCCTGTCATGTATGTTGAGTTTTTAGGACTCAAGTATGCTTCATGCATTACTGATACTTGTTTGATAGGCTGATAATTTTCTATTTCTGTGAGGTGTAATTGCAGATTCTCCTTGAGTTTCCATCAAGTATACGTTTTCCAGGTTTGATACTGAGTTTTCTTTCTGTCATGCACAGGAAAAAGATACCATTTCACCAGAGCCAGGGTAAGTATGCCTGGCAGTTGCAAGAAATGCAAGGAATTAATACTAAAAATGCCCTTAGAGTGACTTCTTTATCTTTCCCTGTTATCTGGGAAAATGTCAAATTTGTTTGCCCTTGTCCATGGTTGTGTCAAGTGAGTTTCTCTTACTGAGGCTATCCTGATTTTTTTTTTAAAGCTCACATGATTATAATTGGGACTGTTAAGGAAATATTCATCATACAGGATGTGCACTAACTTCATGATATTTCAGAAAACTTTAGCAATGGGGATTATAGGTATAATAAAGCTAAAGACAATAAATATAGAAAAATACAAATCCTTATATGAATTTCAACAAAACCGTGGTTTCTATATCTCAAAGAAGAAATCCCAGTGAAATATGTTACACAGTTGGATTTACCCTTTAGTCATCATTTTTTCTAGTGACTCAATAATCATTCATGCTGTGAAAAGCACTCTGCTAAGTGGTAGAAATAGATAATGAAAAACTATGGTTCTTGCCCTCAAATATCTCACAATCTAGTAGACCATGCCAGCAGTAAGGTGCAGTAACAGTGTAGTGATTGCTGATCTAGTGTTCCCCTTTATGTAAGAATTGCATATAAAACAAATTTGCAAAAGTCACCTAATGAATCAGAAGTTTTAAGGCTAAATCATACCTTAATAATTTCATGTACCAATTTTTAAACGTGTAGGTACATTGAAAATATAAATAATTACAAATATACCTTTCTCTAAAACTAGTTTGAACCTAGTTACATATAAGGAAGATTAAAGATTTCAAATCATATATTTAAAGTTTCAGTTGTTTGGGAGCTCTGTATTTTTCTTTAAAAACGCTTACTGAGAAGTTTTTCTTATTTCTATTGAATTTAAAATATTATTTAATCTATCTTGCTCCTCTAAGGATGAACATTAGAAAAAGGCATTATTCTGTAAGGTGTAATAAAGTGAATGTGCTTATTTCTACCAGAAGATAAGCTAGTTTGTACATGTTGGCAGTAAACAAGCATATCTTGCTGACAAAATAAATTTTCTCTAAAAAGAAAACTGAAGAAGAATCTTCTTCAGACATATGAACAAAAGAATTATTCTCTGAAAATTAATCAAAGTTTCTATTGTTAGAAGGGTTTTCCCACATTATCCTTTTTACTCTTTTTTACAGTTTTAGAAAATACCTTTTTCCCATAATGAAATCAATAGTATTTAGTTTAATAAACAATAAACAGGGAAAGTGTTATAATGTATTAGAAAGGCCTAAAGCAATTATTTTAGGATTTTATTCTTTATTATAAACATGATATGTGTTCTTGTAAATAAATATATATTTTTTTCTATAGAATAATAAGAAAACAATCTCATAGCATATCCAATCACTTAAAAATAATGATGGTTTTATTTCAAAATGCTTTTCAGTATACATTTTAATAAAATTAAAGTCCATATAAAATCATATTTTCAAATCAATAAATACTAGAAAACTTAGCAAATGTGGTAAGATATTTGAATGAATAAATATTTATATACTACTGGTGGCACTGTCATTCTGAATAACAGTTTTGGAACAACAAATGGAAATGCTAGAAGGTATACAAATACATCTACTGATTCAGTTATGTCTTCCCTAAGAATTTAACATAAAAAATTCCAACTTAAAGAAAAAAAATTATATCCACTTTTAAATTAAATATAAAAACCACAACTTCAAAAATTGCAAGATTAATAAATGAAATACACTGTGCATACTGAGACTTGGAATCATGAAGTTTGTGTCAGAACATTTTTTTAAAAATTTATATGAATAAAATCTAAAAGAATTGAAGACAATTTTATGATTACAACTCCAAAATGCTTCTCTGCATACGTAATATGTAAGCAGATTGAAGATGTCTCTGAATTAAATTTTTTTCTAGCGTTTATGTTAAAATTATTCTGTTTCTTAATAACAGTATTAGTTGTAGTAGGGATAATAACACCAATGACATACTACCAGCAGTAGAAGTATCAATTATTATAGTTCTGCTCTACTGGATGCTGGCAGTATAAGAAAACATCTGCTAGTAGAAGAGTTCAGATGGAATATTAAATATCATAAAATACTCTCTGTACTGTGTATATAGAAAATGGAAAATATTATTTGCACTATATTCAAGTTGGTACTACTCCTAGCTGTCTCTGCATTCTTTCTAATACCCACATCAAGGCTACAGTACCCGACTGTGAAAGATGGCAGCATTTTACCCAAGGATACCCTTTGTATTACTTACAAAGTTACTGATCCCTTCTCTTGTAGGAATTATACTTTGAATCATTAATACTATGCACACACACACACACACAATCATGTGGAGCTGGCAGCAGGGTGGGTTCTCTAAATGACATACAGTTTTTTGTTTTTTTTTTCCTGAAAGTATCAGGTTTCCTCTGGCTTCAAGGATACCCTATTGTATTTAACACAAAATTTATTCAGTTCAGTTCAGTTCAGTCACTCAGTTGTGTCTGACTTTTGTGACTCCATGGATGGCAACATGCCAGGCTTCCCTGTCCATCACCAACTCCTGGAGCTTGCTCAAGCTCATGTCTAGTAAGTGATGCCAGTTTATTACCAGCATAAAGTTCTTGGACAAATTGCTGCATACATTTTTTTTTAACATTTTGGAATTATTTTTGCAAGTCCAGCCTAGTCTGGGCACTTCCCTACTACACAAACTTTCTGGCATCTAAGAATTGTACTTGCTATGTGACAAGCTCTAGATAAAATTTAAATATGAATATTCATTAGACAGTTACTAATGAGGAAGATCATGGCAACTGATTCCATCACGTCATGGCAAATAGATGGGGAAACAGTGGAAACAGTGGCTGACTTTATTTTTGGGGGCTCCAAAATCACTGCAGATGGTGATTGCAGCCATGAAATTAAAAGACACTTGCTCCTTGGAAGAAAATTTATGACCAACATAGACAGCATATTAAAAAGCAAAGACGTTACTTTGCCAACAAAGGTCCATTTAGTCAAAGCTATGGTTTTTCTAGTAGTCATTTATGGATGTGAGAGTTGGACTATAAAGCTGAGCACCGAAGAATTGATGCTTTTGAACTGTGGTGTTGGAGAAGACTCTTGAGAGTCCCTTGGAGTTCAAGGAGATCCAGCCAGTCCATCCTGAAGGAAATCATTCCTGAACATTCAATGGAAGGACTGATGTTGAATCTGAAACTCCAATACTTTGGCCACCTGATGGGAAGAACTGACTCTTTGGAAAAGAACCTGATGCTGGGAAAGATTGAAGGCAGGAGGAGAAAGGGATGGCAGAGGATGAGATGGTTGGATGGCGTCACCGACTTAAAGGACATGAGTTTGAGTAAACTCGGGAGTTGGTGATGGACAGGGAGGCCTGGTGTGCTGCAGTTCATGGGGTCGCAAAGAGTTGGACATGACTGAGTGACTGAACTGTACTGAACTGAACACCTCTATTAGAATAGCCAAGGTCTAAAATACTACAACACCAATGCTGCCAAAGTTGTGAGATAAAAGCAACTGTCATTTGTTGCTAATATGAATCTGAAATGATACAGCCACTTTATTGAAAAGACAGTTCAGCGGTTTCTAATAAAGCAAGCTGAAACTCCAGTAATTTGGCCACCTCATGCAAAGAGTTGATTCATTGGAAAAGATCCTGATGCTGGGAGGGATTGGGGACAGGAGGAGAAGGGGACGACAGAGGATGAGTGGCTGAATGGCATCACCGACTCGATGGGCATGAGTTTGAGTAAACTCCGGGAGTTTGTGATGGACAAGGAGGCCTGGTGTGCTGCGATTCATGGGGTCGCAGAGTCAGACACGAATGAGCAACTGAACTGAACTGAACTGAGTCTTCCTATACGATAAAATAAGTATGCTCCTAGGCACTACTTGAATGAGTTGAAAGCTTAATTTCATATAATAGCTCAAACATGATTGCTTATTGCTCTATTCAAAGTTGGCCAAATTTGGAAGCAACCTAGATATCCTTCAATAGATGAATGGATAAATGAAATGTGGTACATCCATTCAACTGAATATTACCTAATGATTAAAGGAAATTAGCCATCAAGCTTCAAAAAGACATGAAACTACCTTAAATACAAAGTAAGCAATGGATGTCAGTCTAAAGGGTCTACACACAGATGACTGCATCTATAAGACATTCTGGAAAGATCAAAACTATAGACACAGAAAATAATTAGTGGTTGTAATGAATTTGAGCAATGGAGAAACAAATATGTGTCATACAGATTTTTAGATTAATTAAATTATTCTGTATAATATTGTAATGTTAGATACATTAAATTGTGCATTTGGTAAAACCCAAAGAATTATAGAAGAAATGAATGAAACCAAACATAAACTATATACTTTAGTTAATAATAACATACCAGTAATGATTCTTCAGTTGTAACAAACATACCACACCAGTATAAGATATTAATACTAAAGGGAACTCTGGAAGGGAGGAGAGACTAAATGGGAATTTCTGTACTTCTTTCTCAAGTTTTCTGTAAATTTTAACTTGTGCTAGAAAATCAAGTCTCTTTATTTAAAAAGATAGGGATAGATTAAGAATGGATATGTCTGGCAATATTTACTGAACCTGGGGATCTTGTTAAACTTCCTTTGTAATCTTAGAGAAAGAAATAGTACTTATGTCTTGAACTTAGCTATTTACTTTCACTAAAATAATAACAATCTAACATAAATAAAATATTGGAATTTTTAAAGTGCTTCACTTATGATAGTGACGATGTATATCCTTCCCAGAAACCTAAAATATTGAATAGATTTTATGGTTATTTCCATTGTAGAAAAACCTGCTGCTCTGACTGGCTAATTAACTTGTCAAAAATACATGGTTAGCAAGGAGCAGAATTGTCTTCTGATTTGTATCCCATATACTTTTTTCTATACTTCATTGTGGAATCATATTTTCCTTTAAATATTTCAAGGAAAATAGACTGAATGTCCTGATCACAGAATTATTTACATATAGTTGGTTAAGATGATAAATCCATACATGACCTGAACAAGATGTAGACCACTAGCATAGTGTTGCCTGTGACCAGGTTTACTCTAGGTCTAAGATTGAGGGCAGGAAGAGAAGGGGACGACAGAGGATGAGATGGTTGGATGGCATCATTGACTCAATGGACATGGGTTTGGGTGGACTCTGGGAGTTGGTGAAGGACAGGGAGGCCTGGTGTGCTGTGGTTCATGGGGTTGCAAAGAGTTGGACACGACTGAGTGACTGAACTGAACTGAACTGAATGGTAGGGAAAGAAACAGATAATAGACATTTCATATCCCAGTGGTGCTTCAAGAAGTGGTCTTATATGGCAGTAGTTAGACTTGAGAACTGACTTAGTATCTTTCATTGTCTAATGTGATGAAAGGTGGCAAGACCACACCTCTGAACATCTTTGACCTGTTAAGCTGCCAACATTACAAGAGCTGCAATGACCTGACTGTAGTGAACCTTCACCCAGAAGAGAGAGACAATGATAACTATGTTCACTCACTTGTATCTTATCTATATCTTGCATACATCCTTGACACCAATTTGTTTGCTAATTTGATGGGACATCAAAGTGAAAACAGCTTTTAAACTAAGCCAAGTTCTTTGAAACTTTGAAAATACTTAGCCACAATGTTGCTCAGTTTTATTTCAACTCAAAAGTCGCAAGTATTTACAATTCAGCCTGTAGACCATCAGACTAAAAGGCTATCCAGGTGAGGCTGATTATGAATTAGAATTTTACTTCTTATATGTTCCTTGCAGTGAATGATAGGAACAAAGCGTGAATGGAATATACCTTTTCACTCTGCTCATGAAAGGAAACTGTCAATAAATAAATTGGAAAAAAAAAAAAAAAAAGACAACTCTGTCCTCAAAATTTTAGTCTGAGGAAATTGGACAATGAATATTTATCAACAATAAAGATTGAGTTGCTTAGATTCCAGATAAACAGAAGTTTCAGAGTCTAAAGTAAAATGTATTAATATTGTCTTAATCTTGAAGAATAAAAACACTAGCAGAAAAATTGTCTGCATACTGGAAATAACAATATAATCAGCGCATGATACTCTTTTATGTCTAAGTAACATAAACATTATTTGTTGTCTGTATCTCTTACAGAAGTTTAGAAAGCTCCTGCCCTGAATGCTGATTTCTAACAAGTAGGAGATTTGGGTCCTACTGGTTCCTAATGCTCACACAGTTTGAATGTGTGCTCAGACATAGATTCTGTTAATAATCTTAATAAAATTCATCAGATGGAGAGAAGAACAGATAAAATTCATCATTCTCTGTTTTCTTGGCTCAGAAATAATAGGCAATTTTCAAACGACTGCCACTATTGGAAAAATGCAACTATATTGAGGTTTTATGTTAAATAATAATCTCTTTACTGTTGCTAAAAGTCACAATTGTATAAATCTCTGAAAAATATTTCACCATTTTTCTTCCACAGTACACTAGTGATACTGAGTGCTTGGCCTGGGCATTCTGGATAATTGTTTAAGTAATATCCTGGGTATTACTCTATCTAGAACAAAGTGTCAGATCTGGAAACAAGACAAATACTCACAGGGGCAGGATAACGTATTTATTGTTATCTTTCTGTTACTGCATTTTCATTCTCTTCTCAACCCACATGCTCCTGGCAGTTCATGACACATAATCACATCCTTTGACAGATGGTTTGATTTTGTTGTTGCTGCTGTTGTTGTTTATAGTTATTATTCACGATAATGTCAAAAAGAATTAGCTGTATGTATGAATTATAAACAGTCACTCATTCACCCAATAGTTCATTAGGATTATCAAATAGCAGGCATAGAACTTGGTGAAAGGATGCACTGAGAGAAATAGCACTTTTTTTTTTGTTTTTTACCTCATTTGTGGGTGAATGATATCAATGATTTTCTTTCTGTTTTGTTTGCTTTTTTAAGTATATGTTTAATTCTTTTTAATTTTTAGGAGCCATGTAAAAAAGGAAGGGGATTCATTCATTCCTCCATCTGGGGAGGCAATATATAGCATGATTTTAACACTTGCTCAGCCATGTAAAGGCTATGTAAACCTTGCACAAGTTATATGATCACTCATGGTCTCAGTTTAGTCATGTTGAAAACTTCCATAATAACAGTTGCAATGTCTAGGTTTGCTGTAGGGATTAAATGAATTAATTCATGTTGAATGCTTAGATTTGTGTGTGGCATTTTGCGTGAACACTTTAGCTATTACTATTCATGTGTCAAGATGTTCATTATATGTTTTCAAAACAGTGTGCAAAAAAATGCAACAGCAATTATTCTAATCTAATAATTAATTACATGCTATTAGGTAGTTTGCTTAGGCCTTAACATATATTATTTCATCCACAACATAGTGAAAGGCATTGTTATCCTCATTTAGAACTGAACTGAAACACAGGGAAGTTAATCTGTGAACAAATATTCAGGCTGTGGTTATGTGATTTCAAAGTCCAGATTAAGATAAAGATATGCCCTATTAAATCTTAATATTAGGAAAGCAACTCTTTTGCTGAGGAAGACAAAAATGTGAATAATTGTACAATATGATAAGAACTATGCCAAGAGTATATATAGGAGATGTCTTGGGAACACAGAATACAGGTATTAAGTTTCTCTCTAGAGAGGCCTGTATGGCCTCTTGGGTTCTATATCAAATAATGTCAAACAGAACATTAGACTTGATACTTATCCCAGCCTAGAGACTAAAGAATATATAGTTCAGTATAGCACTGGGAGCTCAGCTTGGTGCTCTGTGATGACCTAGAGGGGTGGGATGGGGGATGAGTGGGAGGGGGATTCAAAATGAAGGGGGTGTATGTATACATACAGTTGACCCACTGTTGTACAGCAGAAACCAACACAATGTTGTAAGGTAATTATCCTCCAACTTTAAAAAGAAGACTATATTTTTGAGATTAATCCTTTGTCTGTTTCTTCATTTGCTATTATTTTCTCCCAATCTGAGGGCTGTCTTTTCACCTTACTTATAGTTTCCTTTGTAGTGCAAAAGCTTTTAAGTTTCATTAGGTCCCATTTGTTTAGTTTTGCTTTTATTTCCAATATTCTGGGAGGTGGGTCATAGAGTATCTTGCTGTGGTTTATGTCGGAGAGTGTTTTGCCTATGTTCTCCCCTAGGAATTTTATAGTTTCTGGTCTTACATTTAGATCTTTAATCCATTTTGAGTTTATTTTTGTGTATGGTGTTAGAAAGTGTTCTAGTTTCATTCTTTTACAAGTGGTTGACCAGTTTTCCCAGCACCACTTGTTAAAGAGGTTGTCTTTTTTCCATTGTATATCCTTGCCTCCTTAGTCAAAGATAAGGTGTCCATAAGTTCGTGGATTTATCTCTGGGCTTTCTATTCTGTTCCATTGATCTATATTTCTGTCTTTGTGCTCAAATCTCAAAAAATATACAAGCAACTCTTGAAGCTCAATTCCAGAAAAATAAATGACCCAATCAAAAAATGGGCCAAAGAACTAAACAGACATTTCTCCAAAGAAGACATACAGATGGCTAACAAACACATGAAAAGATGCTCAACATCACTCATTATCAGAGAAATGCAAATCAAAACCACAATGAGGTACCATTACACTCCAGTCAGGATGGCTGCTATCCAAAAGTCTACAAGCAATAAATGCTGGAGAGGGTGTGGAGAAAAGGGAACCCTCTTACACTGTTGGTGGGAATGCAAACTAGTACAGCCACTATGGAGAACAGTGTGGAGATTTCTTAAAAAACTGGAAATAGAACTGCCATATGACCCAGCAATCCCACTTCTGGGCATACACACTGAGGAAACCAGATCTGAAAGAGACATGTGCACCCCAATGTTCATTGCAGCACTGTTTATAATAGCCAGGACATGGAAGCAACCTAGATGCCCATCAGCAGACGAATGGATAAGGAAGCTGTGGTACATATACACCATGGAATATTACTCAGCCATTAAAAAGAATTCATTTGAATCAGTTCTAATGAGATGGATGAAACTGGAGCCCATTATACAGAGTGAAGTAAGCCAGAAAGATAAAGAACATTACAGCATACTAACACATATATATGGAATTTAGAAAGATGGTAACGATAACCCTATATGCAAAACAGAAAAAGAGACACAGAAATACAGAACAGACTTTTGAACTCTGTGGGAGAAGGTGAGGGTGGGATGTTGCGAAAGAACAGCATGTATATTATCTATGGTGAAACAGGTCACCAGCCCAGGTGGGATGCATGAGACAAGTGCTCGGGCCTGGTGCACTGGGAAGACCCAGAGGAATCGGGTGGAGAGGGAGGTGGGAGTGGGGATCGGGATGGGGAATACGTGTAAATCTATTGCTGATTCATGTCAATGTATGGCAAAACCCACTGAAAAAATAAATAAATAAATAATAATAATAAAAAAAAGAAGACTATATAGCTCAGAATTTTTGCATCATTTAGTAGTGAGAGGTAATATTTTTGGTAGCACAATGATTCTAACGAAATATTCTAATTAGTAGAGTGATTGAGTAAATTATACACAGTCTTGCCTGTACTCTGTACTAAAAGGTAGGATGGTATGGTGAAGTGTAGTGTCTCAACGAGATAAGCTGACTTGTAATGCTATCCTGACATGTGCTAACAATATGAACTTGGGAAAGTTAACTCAATACACATTATCTGCCCCTTATCTTGTTATCTACCCTTGACATTCTACAAAAGCTGGTGCGCAAGCACATCTGTCTTGCTTGCGATGTCATGTCTGGGTCCTTGCCCTTTAGGACTCTACTAGGCACTGGGGATAGAGGGAGGTACATCATTTAATTCAAATTCAGTTCAGTTCAGTTGCTCAGTCGTGCCCGACTCTTTGCGACCCCATGAACTGCAGCACGCCAGGTCTCCCTGTCCATCACCAAATCCCGGATCCACCCAAACCCATGCCCATTGAGTCGGGGATGCCATCCGACCATCTCATCCTCTGTCATCCCTTTCTCCTCCTGCCCTCAATCTTTCCCAGCATCAGGGTCTTTTCAAATGAGTCAGCTCTTTGCATCAGGTGGCCAAAGTATTGGAGTTTCAGCTACAACATCAGTCCTTCCAATGAACACCCAGGAATGATCTCCGTTAGGATGGACTGGTTGGATCTCCTTGCAGTCCAAGGGACTCTCAAGAGTCTTCTCCAACACCACAGTTCAAAAGCATCAATTCTTCGGCGCTCAGCTTTCTTCACAGTCCAACTCTCACATCCATACATGACTCCTGGAAAAATAGCCTTGACTAGATGGACCTTTGTAGACAAAATAATGTCTCTGCTTTTTAATATGCTACCTAGGTTGGTCATAACTTTCCTTCCAAGGAGTAAGCATCTTTTACTTTCATGGCTGCAATCACCATCTGCAGTGGTTTTGGAGCCCCCCCCCCCCCCAAAAAAGTCAGCCACTGTTTCCACTGTTTCCCCATCTATTTGCTATGAAGTGATGGGACCGGATGCCCTGATCTTAGTTTTCTGAATGGTGAGCTTTAAGCCAACTTTTTCACTCTCCTCTTTCACTTTCATCAAGAGGTTCTTTAGTTCTTCTTCACTTTCTGCAATAAGGGTGGTGTCATCTGCATATCTGAGATTATTGATATTTCTCCTGGCAATCTCGATTCCAGCTTGTGCTTTCTCCAGCCCAGCATTTCTCATGATGTACTCCGTGTAGAAGTTAAATAAGCAGGGTGACAATATACAGCCTTGACCTACTCCTTTTCTTATTTGAAATCAGTTTGTTATTCCATGTCCATTTCTAACTTTTGCTTCCTGACCTGCATACAGGTTTCTCAAGAGGCAGGTCAGGTGATCTGGTATTCCCATCTCTTTCAGAATTTTCCACAGTTTATTGAGATCCACACAGTCAAAGGCTTTGGCATAATTCAAATTAGAGTGATCCAGATAAGTACCATAAAATAAATGCACGTAACAATAAAGACAATGTTTGACCCAAGAAGGGAGAGATTGTCTTCAACTTGTAAATTACAGAGAATAGATTTATAAGGCATGCTACAAAGAACAGAGCCTTATCATCCAGTGTTTTAAGCAAGTATTTCAGAATTAGATGTGAATTGGAACTGAATTTCTTACTAACTAGCTTTATGGTCCTGAGCATTCTATTTACTTTCTGGCTCCTATTTCCTTAAGTGAAATGTGAGTAATATTACTTATTTCCTTTGTTAAGGTGCTTGACACAGTGCTTGGCCCATCTTCAGTTCAGTTGCTCAGTCGTGTCCAATTCTTTGTGACCTCATGGACTGCACAGTGCCAAGCTTCCAAGTCCATTGCCAGCTCCCAGAGTTTACTCAAACTCATATCCATTGAGTCAGTGATGCCATCCAACCATCTCATCCTCTGTCATCACCTTCTCCTCCTCTCTTCAATCTTTCCCAGCATCAGGGTGTTTTCCAATTAGTCGGTTCCTCGTATCAGGTGGCCAAAGTACTAGAGTTTCAGCTTCAGCATCAGTCCTTCCAATGAATATTCAGGACTGATTTCCTTTAGGATGGACTGGTTGGATCTCCTTGCAGTCCAAGGGACTCTCAAGAGTCTTCCCCAACACCACATTTCTAAAGCATCAATTGTTTGGTGCTCAGCTTTGTTTACAGTCCAACTCCCACATCCACACATAACTACTGGAAAAATCATAGCTTTGACTAAATGGACGTTTGTTGGCAAAGTAATGTCTCTGATTTTTAATTCATGAATAAATCAGAATTGGTTTTTTTTTCCCTCTCTTTTTCTATATAGTTTTGAAATTTTTTTTCTGCTTAGTTAAAAAGGAGAAAGATTTCAGGAAGAAATATACCAGCTGACACAAGCATACCTACATACACTGAGTATCTCCTATTTGCCTTTAAAGATATACTCTCTGTGTTTCTATTCCCCTCTCTATATCCTGAAAGGCTGAAATGTATGGGTTACATTATGCAACCCATCGGGATTACATTCCCAATGTAAGATGGGGATTCCTCATTCCTGGGTTTCATGATGGCTTTGGCAAGCAGAAGTCTTGACAGGAAATAGGAGGGAGACAGGAGAGTTAATTCAGAAAACTGTTTTCAAGCTCCATCCTTGTAAGTCTGCTTCAGTCTATCAGTATCTCTCTTGATGAAAGGTTTTAGCTCTTGCCAAATGATCTTCTCCTTGTAGCATTTATATCTTTACAATATAATAATGCCTCATGACTTAACTTGCCAAATAACTAATAACCCTATTTGCTTGTTTGATAAGCAAATAAGGTAGAAGTAGATATATTGCTATATATTGTATTCTGATAATCTGATAAGCATTTTGATCTTTATTAGTATAAATCATTTTACAAGTGACTCATACATGAATTCCTAACTAAATTGCCAATGATATTGCAATAATTCACTGTGCAAATTATATATGCTTTTATTCTTTGACGTATGCTTATCCTGCTTGGAGTAGTGCCTTTGTTTTATCACTTACTGAATATCATCCATTCATCAATCAATGAAAACAGAAAACTGCAAAAAATAATTTACTTTGTCAGAGGCTATCCTATTGACAATGTGCCATAAAGATATGAATAGTATTATAGTTCCAAAATGGAGCTTATTCAAAGTTCTACATTTCTGACCTCATGCTTAACTTCCCTTGAGTTTTGTCTAACATCTCTCTCTAACTGATAGACATATACCACATAATTTGACTAAATGCTAAAGGAGATAGTTTTTACCATGATATATTAGAGAAATTAAAGAATAGGCATATGTAAACAAGTATATTTTTGCTTAAGCCTCAAAATAACATAAATCATATTTAAAAGATGTAATCTATGAATAGACACAGAGTATACAGTCTGAGCCTATTTCCACTGGATTGTCTGCTTTTAGAAATTGCTTTAAAAAAATTGCAATGGGTAAATATAGTCAGGTTTAGGTTTAATTATGTATGCTGAAAGAAGTTAACTTTCTTAAACCACACTTTATTAATTATAGAAACAATATTATGGATATTAGAACAAGCCCCTTGGTTGAATCCAGTATTTAGTATCCTGAGTAGCACAACAGTCTGAACTGAACCAAGGTGTGTGGCTGGCCTGGAGTTTTCTCTGTATTTTACCAACACTCTTGATTATCTTAGTTTTTTTTTTTTTTTTTTCTTTTCTTTTCAGTGTCTTCCCCTCACTCCTGAGCCCCAGTAACAGGTAGGCGTCATTTCTACAAGTAGCTCTCCACACCTCTGACCTCCCTTTGAGTGAAATTAGTAGGATTTGTAGCTCTACTCAGTCTGCTTCCAGGCAGGCACTGAGAAGATCAATTTCTTTCAGAATTGGAATCAATTCTCTCAAATCCTGTGGCTGCTTTATCTATAGAGTTTATGTAATATTCTAAATAATTTATTGTTTTTCAACAATTTCTATAGCTTCTTCACCAGGGGCATTCCCTGGTGGCTCAGATGGTAAAGCATCTGCCTGCAATGCTAGAGACCCAGGTTCGATCCCTGGATTGGGAAGATTCCCTGGAAAAGGAAATGGCAACCCACTCCAGTACCCTTGCCTGGAAAATCCCATGGACAGAGAAGCTTGGTAGGCTACAGTCATGGGGTCACAAAGAGTCAGACACAACTGAGTGACTTCACTTTCTTTCTTTTCACTAGGAGTAGATTGCATCTCAAGAAACCATGTACTTGGCTCATTCATAGCAAACAATTCCTCTTTCATTAAAGTTTTACAAAGAGACTGCAGCAATTCAATCACATCTTCAGGTTCCACTTCTAATTTCTAGTCTTTTTACTATTTCTACCACATGTACAGCTATTTCTTCCATTGATTCTTAAATCACTCAAAGTCATTAATTTGGGTTGGAATCAACTTCTTCTAAATCCTATTCATATCAATATTTTGACCTCTTGCCATGAATCACAAATGATTCTACAATGGTAAATCCTGTCTAGAAGGTTTACAATTGACTTTTCTCAGATCCGTCAATGGAGTCATTATCTATAGCAGCTATAGCCTCACAAAATGTTTTTCTTAAATAATAAGACTTGAAAGTCAGAATAACTCATGGAATGCAGAATGGATGAAGTGTTAGCAGTCATGAAAACAACATTGATTTCATTGTTCATCTCCATCAGAGATCGTGGGTGTACAGATGCTTTGTAAATGAGCAGTAAAACTTGAAAGGAATCTCTTTTTCTGAGCAGTAGGACAGTGGGCTTCAAATATTCAGTACACCAGGCTATAAATAAGTGTGCTGCCATCTAGGCTTTGTTCTTCCATTTACAGAGTATAGGCAGAGAAGATTTAGCATAGTTCTTAAAGGTCCTAGGATTTGGAGAATAGTAAACATACAATGGCTTCAACTAAAAGGCATCAGCTAAAATACCTCCCTAACAAGAGAGTCGGCTTTCCTTCACAGATTTGAAGCCAGGAATTGACTTCTTCTCTTTAATTATGAAAGCCCCAGATTGTTTCTGAGTCTAATAAAAGGTTGTTTGATTTACACTCCAAGTCTGTTATTTGGTGTAATTACCTTCATTAATTATCTTAACGAGACCTTCTGGATAACTTGATGCAGTTTCTACATGAGCATTTGCTGTTTCATTTTGTAGTGAATGTTATGGAGACATATTCTTTCTTTAAATCTCATAAATCAACATTTTTAGCGCCACATTTTTTTTCCCCTGCAGCTTCATTATCTCTCTCAGCCTTCACAGCATTGAGGAGAGTTAGGGTCTTGCTCTGGATTAGGTTTTGGCTTAAGGGAATGTTATGGCTCACTTCATCTTTTAACAATATCACTGAAATGTCTGTTTCAGTGAAATGTCTGTTTCACCTTATCATTCACATGTTCACTGGAGTAACACTTTACATTTCCTTCAAGAAATGTCCCTTGCCATCCACAACTTGGCTAACTCTTTGAAACAAGACGCCTAGTTTTGGGGTTTCAACATGTCTTCCTCACTAAGCTAATCATTTCTAGCTTTTGATGTAATGTAAGAGATGTATGGTTTTTCCTTTCAGTTGAACAGTAGGCCTTCTAGGATCATTAATTGGCTTAATTTCAGTTTTTTTTTTTTTTCAAAGAACAGGAAGACCCAAAAAATAGGAGAGAGATGGGGGCAGAGCTCATCAGTGGAGCAGTTAGAACACACACAACATTCATTGATTAATCTCTGAGTCTTACATGAACATGGTTCAAGGAATCCCAAAACAATTATGATAAAAACACCAAATATCACTGACCACAGATCACCATAACAAATATAAATAGTTTGAAATATTGTGAGAGTTACCAAAATGTGATAAAGAGATATGAAATAAGCAAATGCTAATGAAAATACCACTGATAAGCTTTCTTGATATGGGATTGCTATAAACCTTCAATCTGTAAAAAAAAAAAAAATGCAGTATCTGCAAAGCCCAGTACAGCAAAGTGCAATAAACCAAGTTATGCTTGTAATTAAAAAATCTCCCAATGATGCAAAGCTCAGGGATGGTCCAGGTTCTACTGGGGAATCTACTAAACATTTAAAGAAGAGCTAATAGCAATTTTTCTCAAACTCTTGCAAAAAAATGAAGAGGAAGAAATACTCGAAAATGCATTTCAAGACTCAGTGACAAAACTAGAAACTAAACAAAGATACTATTAGAAAACAGCAGCCCAATATCCTTGATGAATACTGCTGTAAAAATCTTCAACAAAAAGCTAGCAAACTGCTTTAAAATAGTACATTAAAAGAATTATATCCTATGGCTAAATGGAATTTATTCCTGTTATACAAGATTGATTGAGCAAACAAAAAAATCATGAAATCATGAAATATATACCATGCTAACAGAAGAGAAAAACACACATACACAATTATCTCAATGATGTTAAAAAAGCATTTGGCAAAATTCAATATTCTTTCATGATAAAAAACTTAAGAAACTAGAAATAGAGGAATACCTCTTAAAAAAAATTAAGGCAATATATGAATAATCCACAGCTAGCACCACTCTCAATGGTAGAAAACTGAAAGCTTTTTCACTAAGATCAGGAACAAGACAAGATCTCCTCCTTTTGCCTCTGCTATTCAGCATAATACTGGAAGTACTAGCCAAAGCAATTAGGCAAAAATAAGGGATAAATAGATCCAAGTCAGAAAGGAAGTAGGAAAATTATGTCTGTTCAAGGATGATAAGATTTTATATATAGATAATATCAAATATTATGCACATGTAAACTGTTAAAATAAAAAGATTCAGCCAAGTTGCAAGATAGAAAATCAAAACACAAAAGTCTGTTGTGTTTTTACACACTAATAAACAATCTAAGAAGAAAATTAATAACACTTAACCACTGACAATGGCATCAAAACAATAAAATATTTAGGAATAAAATTAACCAAGGTGAGGCAAGACTTGTACACTGAAAAATAGAAAATATTATTAAAAGAAATTAAGGAAAATAAATGGAAACACATCCCATGCTCATGGATTGAAAGATTTAATGTTAAAATGCCCAGACTAGCCAAAACAATCTACAAATTCAAAGTAATTCTTGTCAAAATCCCATTGGCAGTTTTTGCAGGAGTAGAAAAAAAATCTTAAAATCCACATAAAATTTCCAATGACCCCAAATATGCAAAACAGCCTTAAGAAAAAAACAACAAAGCTACCAAGTCCTGACTTCAAATCATACTTCCTGATTTCAAAGCATATTATGAAGCTGAAGCTAATGGCAACCCACTCCTGTATTCTTGCCTGGAGAATCCCATGGACAGTGGAGCCTGGTGGTTCATGGGGTAGCAAAGAGTTGGACATGACTGAGCGACTAACAGTTTCACTTATCAAAACAAAAGTATGTCACTGGCATAAAAGGAGACATAAAGACCAATAGAAGAGAAACAAACCCCTATGCATATGATCAAATGATATTTGATAAACATGGTAAAAACTAACTAGTGGGGAAATGATTGTCTAATCATCAAGTGATGTTAGAAAAACTGCATATCCCTTTGCAAGAAAGTGAAATTGGACCTTTATCTTACACCATACATGAAAGTCTATCCAAAATGGATTAAATAATTAAACCTTAAACAATAAAACTCTTAGAAGAAAACATAGGTTGAATCATCCCAGACATTGGATTTTGCAAATGTTTTGTTTGATGTGACATCAAAAGCAGAGGCAACAAAAGCAAAAATAGACATGGAAGATTATATCAAATTAAAGAGCTTTTGCACATAAAATAATCAGCAGAGTGAAAAGGTACCTATTAGAATGGGAGAAAATACTTGCAAACCATACATCTGCTAAGGAGTCAATATCCAAAATATAAACTCTGGCAGTTGAACAGAAAAAAAAATCCTGATTTAAAAATAGGCAAAGAACCTGAATAGACAATTATGAAAATAAATAAAATATTCAAGCCATCAAAAATATTAAACAATGTTCAATATTACTAATTATCTGAGAAATGCAGATCAAAGCTACAATGATATACCGTCTCACATCCTTAGGATGACAACTGTCCCAAAACTAAAAACAAAAATAACAAGTGTTGGTGAGAATGTGGAGCAATTGGAATCCTGGAGCACTATTGGGTGGAATGTAAAATGGTCCAAAACTATCACACATATAAAGGAAGAATTAATATAATTTGACATGACAGCTTAAATGAAATGTAATTTCAAAAAAGAGCCACTCCCTCTGGTCCCCAATTTCAGTTATATAACAAGTGTTATTAGATGAACTGTAAACATTAATAATTGCTTACACTAGCAGTGGTTATTTCCACAAACACCATCTATCTCCCCATAATTATTGCAGCATTTGAAAACATAAACCAAGATTTTGACTACCCACATCTACATAAGTACACTGATTATTTCTGTGTTTGGAATATATAATACAAACATACTTGGCTTATTTGAAAATAATTATATTTTAACCAGTTTTTCAGATGCATAGAGCTAGGATACAGAATTTTTATTTTTAAGAAATTTAATATGGTGGTAGATAATATCAAATAAGGTATAAAAACTTTTTAGTTTGATGAGCATAACATTTTATGCTTTTTGATGACACTTAACAATTGGAATTATCTATTCTCTGCATGATTTAATTTATTTTTTACTGAATGAGTTCTTGATTAGAGTAATCCAAGCATTGATGAACAAATTTAACATTAATGCATACTTAAAAACATATTTCTTCCTGAATAGATTGCAAATAAAGTATTCCTAAATTGAGCAGGAATTTTATTTTCCAAACAAGTCCAAGATTATGACAATATAAAAAGGGAAAATATTGGAGTTACTGAGATACTGGTGAAATAAAACACTTAGTTTAAAATTTGGGGCTAAATATAGTACCTGAATACTGACAATTTAATTAGCAATTAAAAAAATAAATCTGAAAAATTTAGATATTTCAGTGATAATCATTTGTGCATGCAGCAGTATTATTATCAAGGTTTATGTCAAATGTGTTCTACTACTTTCTGCATTACTTAAATAGGATTAGATTACTGAAGATTTATACAAGTGCATGACTTATGTGAGCCAATCAACTGCTAAATAATTAAAGTAACATTCAGTTCAGTTCACTTCAGTCACTCAGTCGTGTCCTACTCTTTGCAACACCATGGACTGCAGCACGCCAGTCTTCCCTGTCCATCACCAACTCCCGAAAATGACACAAACTCATGTCCATCGTGTTGGTGATGCCATCCAACCATTTCATCCCCTGTCATCCCCTTTTCCTCCTGCATTCAATCTGTCCCATCATCAGGGTCTTTTCCAATGAGTCGTTTCTTCACATCAGGTGGCCAAAGTATTGGAGTTTCAGCTTCAGCATCAGTCCTTCCAATGAATATTCAGGACTGATTTCCTTTAGGATTGACTGTTGAACTCCTTGCAGTCCAAGGGACTCTCAAGAGTCTTCTACAACACCACAGTCCAGAAGTATCCATCGTTTTCCGGTGCTAAGTTCAGTTCAGTTTAGTTGCACAGTCATGTCCGAATCTTTGTGACCCCATGAATCGCAGCACGCCAGGCTTCCCTGTCCATCACCAACTCCTGGAATTTACTCAAACTCATGTCCATCGAGTTGGTGATGCCGTCCAGCCATCTCATCCTCTGTCGTCCCCTTCTCCTCCTGCTCCCTATCCCTCCCAGCATCAGGGTCTTTTCCAATGAGTCAACTCTTCACATGAGGTGGCCAAAGTATTGGAGTTTCAGCTTCAGCATCAGTCCTTCCAATGAACACCCAGGACTGATCTCCTTTAGGATGGACTGATTGGATCTCCTTGCAGTCCAAGGGACTCTCAAGAGTCTTCTCCAACACCACAGTTCAAAAGCATCAATTTTTTGGTGCTCAGCTTTCTTTGCAGTCCAACTCTCACATCCACACACGACCACTGGAAAAACCACAGCCTTGACTAGACAGACCTTTGTTGGCAAAGTAATGTCTCTGCTTTTCAATATACTATCTAGGTTCAGTGCTCAGCTTTCTTTATAGTCCAACTCTCACATCCATACATGACTACTAGAGAAACCATAGTTTAGATTAGACAGACTTTTGTTGGCAAACAAATGACTCTGCTTTTTAATATGCTGTCTAGGTTGGTCATAGCTTCTCTTCCAAGGAGCATGTGTCTTTTAATTTCAAGGCTGCAGTCATCATCTGCTGTGATTTTGGAGGCCCCCTCCCCCCAAAATAAAGTTATTCACTGCTTCCATTGTTTCCCCATCTATGTGCCATTAAGTGGTGTGACCAGACGCCATGATCTTAGTTTTCTGAATGTTGAGTTTTAAGCTAACTTTTTCACTCTCCTTTTTCACTTTCATTGAGAGGCTTTTTAGTTCCTCTTCACCTTCTGCCGCAAGGATGGTGTCATCTGCATATCTGAGGTTATTGATATTTCTCCCAGCAATCTTGATTCCAGCCTGTGCTTCATCCAGCCCAGCATTTTGTATTATGTACTCTGCATATAAGTTAAGTAAGCAGGGTGACAATATACAGCCTTGATGTACTCCTTTCCTGATTTGGAGCCAGTCTGTTGTTCCATGCACAGTTCCAACTGTTGCTTCTTGACTTGCATACACATTTCTCAGGAAGCAATAAGGTGGTCTGGTATTCCCATCTCTTTCAGAATTTTCCACAATTTGTTGTGATCTACACAGTCAAAGTCTTTGGTGTAGTCAATAAAGCAGAAGTTGATATTTTTCTGGAACTCTCTTGCTTTTTTGATGATCCAACAGATGTTGGCAATTTGATCTCTGGTTCCTCTGCCTTTTCTAAATCCAACTCGAGCATCTGGAAGCTCATGGTTCACATACTGTTGAAGCCTTGATTGGAGAATTTGTAGCATTACTTTGCGAGAGTGAGATGAGGGCAATTGTGCAGTAGCTTGAACCTTCTTTGGGATTGTCTTTTTTTGGGATTGGAATGAAAACTGACCTTTTCCAGTCCTGTGGCCACTGCTGAGTTTTCCAAATTTGCTGGCATATTGAGTGCAGCACTTTCACAGCATCATCTTTTAGGATTTGAAAGAGCTCAACTGGAATTCCATCATCTCCACTAGCTTTGTTCAAAGTGATGTTTCATAAGGCTCACTTGACTTCACATTCAGGATGTCTGGCTCTAGGTGAGTGATCACACCATTGTGGTTGTCTGGGTCATGGTGATCTTTTTTTGTATAGTTCTTCTGTTTATTTTTGCCACCTCTTCTTAATATCTTCTGCTTCTGTTAGGTCCATATCATTTCTCTCATTTATTTTGCTCATCTTTGCATGAAATGTCCGTTTTGTATCTCTAATTTTCTTGAAGAGATCTCTAGTCTTTCCCATCTATTGTGTTCCTCTATTTCTTTGCACTGATCACTGAGGAAGGCTTTCTTATCACTCCTTGCTTTTTTTTGGAAGTCTGCATTCAAATTGGTATATTTTTCCTTTTCTTCTTTGCTTTTAGCTTCTCTTCTTTTTTCAGCTATTTTTAAAGCCTCCTCTGGCAACCATTTTGCCTGTTTGCATTTCTTTTTCTTGGGGATGGTCTTGATCACTGCCTACTGTAGAATGTCATGAAACTCCATACATAGTTCTTCAGGTACTCTGTCTATCAGATCTAACCCCTTGGGTCTGTTTGTCACTTCCACTCTATAATCATAAGGGATTTGATTTAAGTCATACCTGTATGGTCTAGTGGTTTCCCCTACTTTCTTCAATTTAAGTCTGAATTTGGCAATCAGCAGTTCATGATCTGAGCCACAGCCAGCTCCCAGTCTTGTTTT
The DNA here is from genome assembly GCF_019320065.1 of Cervus canadensis. Lineage (NCBI taxonomy): Eukaryota > Metazoa > Chordata > Mammalia > Artiodactyla > Cervidae > Cervus > Cervus canadensis. The sequence goes on from NC_057415.1 coordinate 24,963,932, forward strand.
TGCTGACTGTACAGAGCTTCTCCATCTTTGGCTGCAAAGAATATAATCAATCTGATTTCAGTATTGACTGTCTGATGATGTCCACGTGTATAACTTTCTCTTGTGTTGTTGGAAGAGGGTGTTTGCTGTGACCAGTGCATTCTCTTGGCAAAACTCTGTTAGCCTTTGCCCTGCTTCATTTTGTACTCAAGGCTAAATTTGCCTGTTACTCCAGGTATCTCTTGACTTCTACTTTTGCATTCCAGTCCCCTATAATGAAGAGGATATCTTTTTTGGGTATTATTTCTAGAAGGTCTTGTAGGTCTTCACTGAACCCTTCAACTTCAGCTTCTTTCAACATTACTGGTTGAGACATAGAGTTGGATTACTGTGATTTTGAATGCTTTACCTTGGAAATGAACAGAGATCATTCTGTTATTTTGAGTTTGCATCCAAGTACTGCATTTCAGACTCTCTTTTTGACTATGATGGCTACTCCATTTCTTCTGAGGGATTCCTGCCCATGGTAGTAGATATAATGGTCATCTGAATTAAATTCACCCTTTCCAGTCCATTTGAGTTCACTGATTCCTAAAATGTTCTTGTTCACTCTTGCCACGGCCTGTTTGATCACATCCAATTCTTGATTCATGGACCTATCATTCCAGGTTCCTATGTAATATTGCTCTTTACAATATTGGACTTTACTTCCATCACATCCACACTGGGTGTTGATTTTGTTTTGGCTCCATCTCTTCGTTCTCTCTGGAGTTATTTCTCTACTTGTCTCCAGTAGCATATTGGACACCTGCCAACCTGGGGAGTTCATCTTTCATTGTTCTATCTTTTTGACTTTTCATACTTTTCATTGGGTTCTCAAGGCCAGAATGCTGAAGTGGTTTGCCATTCCCTTTTCTAGTGGACCATGCTTTGTCAGAACTCTCTGTCATGACCCATCTATCTTGGGTGACCCTACAAGTCATGGCTCATAGTTTCATTGAGCTAGACAAGGCTGTGGTCCATGTGATCAGTTTGGTTAGTTTTCTGTGATTGTGGTTTTCTTGACAAAACTGAGTCTTATTCTGATGTGAGGGCCCATGTTCAGTAAATCTTTAATCCAATTTTCTGTTGAGGGGCCGAATTGTGTTCCCTCCCTGTTGCTTGACCTGAGGCCAAACTATGGTGGAGGTAATGAACATATTTGAGACCTCCTTCAAAAGGTCCCATGATGTAGTGCTGTGTTCAGTACAGGCCACTGCTGATCCATGCCTCTGCTGGAGACTCCTGGACACTCATGGGTATGTCTGGGTCACACTCATGGGCATGTCTGTATCAGTTACTTGTGGGGTCACTGCTCCTTTCTCCTGGGTCCTGGTACACACAAGGTTTTGTTTGTGCCCTCCAAGGGTCTGTTTCCCCAGTCCTGTGTAAGTTCTGGTGGCTCTATGATGGGGTTAATGGTGACCTCCTCCAAGAGCGCTAATACCATATCCAGGTCTGCTGCACCCAGAGCCCCTGATCCTGCAGCAGGCCACTGCTGATGCATACCTCCACAAGAGATACTCAGAAACAGTTCTAGCTCTGTCTCTGTGGGTTGGACATGTATTTTGTGCCCTTCCCAGGTCTGAGCAGCTCAGGTGACCAAGTGCTTGGCAAATGCATCATTTCAGGTGAGCCATGCATCTTAATCACCTCCCCAGTCCTGGCAGCTCAGTTTTCCAGGAGCGCCACGAGAGCACCTTCTCAGGTGTGCCATATGTCTCCTCTGGAGAGCTGACCTCAGGCTGTGACCCTCCTGGAAATGTCAGCCATCCAGGATTCAGGAAAATGTGGTTAGCAGCTGGGAGCCTGCTCACAGTTTGGTGGAAGATGCTGTCTCTGGGACTGAGATTGCAGCAGCCCCTTGCCTTCTGGTTCTGGCTGTCACAAGCCTGCCTCTCTGCCTCTGGGCAGGAAGGGACTGGTATGCAGTCAGCTAGCTCTCCTTTGATATTCACTAAAACCTTTGTTCTGTGAGCGGGCCAGGCTGCACATTAAGTTAAGTAACATTCACAGCCTTCTAAAAATATAGGTATTCAGCCTCCCAGGAGATTAGCCTATAGCTGAGAGCCTCTGTGACATGTCATGATTATTAATGATACTAATAAAATTGCAGCTGACCAGCTCTGCCACAAAGGGTTTTGATGTGAAAATGCAACTAAGCATGATCTTTCCTGGCTTTCTCATGTCTTACTTCTTTTTCAGATTTCTGGTCAGAAAAGGTGTAATTGATTTTATCTGATACTGGCAGATGATTCTTATTGTACCACAGCCTAAAAAACTAAAGATTTTCTTCTAAAATACTGGCTATTGTTGTTTCTTATATGGTGTTGTAGTTTAAAGAACATGTTTCCTTGGAATAAAATCAGTCCAAAATAAACCAATCAACCACACATATATGCACACACAAATTAAGTTTTATAATAAAAAAAATGAAACTGTGATAAAAGTTGTCCCTTGATTAATGTGAACTTGTAGACTATAGGAAGAATTCACCATTTCTCCCTTTTGTGTGTTTTTCACTCAACCATTTTTTACAGAATAATTTTTTGTCACAGGTCTTAGTATTGGCCAGCAGAAAACCTATTCCTAAACTAACAGATTACATACATACACACAGCTGTTTCAACACTTCTTCACAGTGAAAACTCTCTGACAAGATACTAGAAGATCAAGCAACTGCAATGTTTTAACAGCTGGGCCTTGAGCACAATTCTGGTTGCATTTAGATCTCAGTAGTTTTCTGCATATATGTGTGCCTCTTATTCAATTAGTAAAAAGATTGTAACAAGCAACTTATTTTTCTAATTTTTCCTTCCCCTATTCTTTATCCAAATGAAACCATGGTAAAACCAAAATTAATTACTTCTATAATTAGTCACAGGGATTTAAATAAGTTGCTTAACCTACAAATGATTTCATTTCTTGAATTGAAGGATTGTCAGTCTACCCAATAAGGTTGTTGTGATGATGGCATAAAGAAGACTGAAGGCAACAACTTGTATATTTAAGCAAAAGCACTTCACAACTGCAATCACTTAAAGAAAATGTATGATGGTAGAGAGATAGGCACATAGATAAAGAGATAATTATCAGAATAGAAAAAAATACAGTACATATTTCTAAAATAATCATTTTTTGAGTGCTAAGGATACATTTTCTCAGAATGTTTTGGAAACTGGGAGGTTTAACTAAGCATGAACTTTCTGTTTTAAACCTTTGGAGAAAATAACTAGATATGAGAAGCAGAAATGAACACAAAAGGAGCATCCTACATAAAGCTGATTATATCATATCCATGTATGTGATTGCAATACAAATGTTTTCTATCGCAGGAAAATTGTGTATGAGTGGTCATATCAATATAGCCTCACAACTCTAGTAACACTTATTATTAAATAGTCAAACCTAATTTAATTTCTCTATTGATATCAATCTCCAGACATGAAGCTTGCGCCAAGGTAAATTCTCTGGTAAATGAGGAAGAAACCCTTGTAAATTCAGACTTCAAACACATCTTTGTGTAATCCTGTATAAATCATGAATCCTTGAATAAATAAGGCTTTGGGTTAAAGTCATATAAAAGTTAGAGGAAAATGTTTTCTTTTCTTTTAGGTTGTTTACACAAACTGTCAGTTTCAAGAATTGAGACAAATTTTAGATATAAATGTAATTTATAACAATTACGTGTAGTAAAATATTTTAAGTGTAGACCAATAGAGGGGATCATAAAAGTGTTAATCACCCAGTCATGCCTGACTCTTTGCAACCTTGTGGACTATAGCCCTTCAACTCCTCTGTCCATGGAATTGTCCAGGCAAGAATACTGGAGTGGGTTGCCATTCTCTTCTCCAGAAGAGACGTGATAACATGAAACTAACATAAAACTGCAGTTTGCAATTTATCTAATAACCGTGAGCATTCAGAGATATTTTCATTGGATGAGGACACTTCTATCTGAGTCTTATTCCATTTTTGTAAGAAATGACACATTTCTTGTTATGATCTTTTTACTAATTGAATCCAAGTAGATTCTTGAGTCTGCTTTCTGCCCATGGATGACTAGATTGCCAAAGATCTCTTTATATTTGAACTATCCTTGCATGTTCTAATAAATGCTAATAAAACTCCTTTACTGTCTGTCAGCTTTCTGTTTTTGAAATTATACCATTTTTTATTTCATTTTTTCTTATGTATTCACATTTATAGTTAATTTTTATTTATTTTATTTTAGGTAAAATGAGAAGTCAGTTGGAAATTTCAGAATTTGTTAGAAAATCATTCACCCAAATCTGAGGTTATAAGTACCATTCTAATTTTCCTGATAGTGCAGGCAAAAATGTTATTAACTCTTCTGCCAGGATACTGAAATTAAGGCTACTTGTCAGTTAGATGCATTAAACTATAATTTGCTTAATAATGAAGTGCAATCTGCATTCACTGATCAAGTTCACCTTTATTGTTTCTGCAGAAACTTTAATAGTTCTTCAAGCATCACTAGTCGAGATAATAAGATGTTTGTCCAAGTTATTTTTCAGAAACTTGGGGCAAGCTGTGTCTAGTTTGAGTTCAAGCCTGTTAAGGCTGGTCAAGACCACCAGCTCTCTAAATGGGATACTGGAGTGTCTGCTCAGTGACCTTTTGTCTTCAGAGAGTCAAAAACTCCACCCTCAGAACACACTCACACAGCCATTTTATGAACATGCCTCCCATTAAGGGGCACGTGGCGTCCTTGTGCTTGCACAAAACCACAATTACCTCACCTTTTTCTTATCTCCAATTGACTTCCCCCAGGCACCAGATGCCTCAGAGGACCCTGCCAACCAATAAATACCTCTAGCCCCTTGTCTATGCGGTGGCAGACTTGAGATTTGTTCTCCCCTCTCTCTGTTTGGCTGCCTTGTCAATGTAACTTTTCTCTGCTGAGATCCTCAGGGTCTCAGTGTTTGACCCTGCTGTGCACTGGGGCAAATGAAACTGATTTGGTAAAAGTACCAAATGCAGTTTTCTCCAACCTCCAGTTAAACAATCTTCACTATTTTTAACATAATAGTTTCATCAAGGCTCTTTGATTCCTTCTCCCTTAACTTGATGCCAAAGGTCAAAGACATATGTATTTTTTAATAGCATCAAACCTTTTCTAGTACTAAATTTTATGTAACAAATGACTCCAAAACTAAATGTTTTAAAAGAACAATGTTGAAGATGGCAGAGGAGTAGGAAGGGGAGACCACTTTCTCTCCTACAAATTCATCAAAAGAATAACTGAACGCAGAGCAAACTTCACAAAACAACTTCTGATCGCTAGCTGAGGTCATCAGGCACCCAGAAAAGCAGCCCATTGTCTTCGAAAGGAGGTAGGATAAAATATAAAAGATAAAAAATGAGACAAAAGAGCTAAGGACGGAGATCCGTCCTGGGAAGGGAGTCTTAATAGAGGACGTTTCCAGACACTGGGAAACCCTCGCACTGGCGGGCCTGGGGGAAGTGTTTGAATCTCAGAGGGCAACCTGACTGGGAGGGAAACAATAAATAAAACCCAAAGATTACGAGCCTAAAAGCAACTCCCAGCAGAAAAGTGCCCCAGACACCCGCATCCGCCACCAGCCAAGTGGGGGCGGAACGGAGAGGAGCGGGCGGCATTGCTTGGGGTAGGGTCTGGGCCTGAGTGCCCTGAGGACAATCAGAGGGAGCTTTTGTGAGTTGCCAACTTGAACTGTGGGAGAGCAAAAGAGAGAGAGAAAATTAACCGGCTGGAACACACTGCTGGCCGTTCGCAGAACAAACGGACCGAGAAAGTCCAGAGAAGAGCTCGCAGGCTGCGGACCGGCCCAGCCTCAGGAGGCAGGAGGCAGCGGGGAGGGGAAGGGGGCAGGCTCGGGCCCAAGGACCACATCCCCTACCGCACTGCAAACAGGCCTCCAGTTTCTAATCAAAGACCTCCTGAGATTCTGGATGGTCGACATCCGCCGGGAGGGTCGTGGCGAGACACAGGGCACAGGCACCCGACCGCCGTGGGCGGGGACTGGGGCTGGGGATGCAGAGGGCAGAAGGCGCACGCACCCGACTGGCGCCAGGGGAAACTGAGACTGGGACCCCGGAAGGGAGTGGGCACGCCGCACCCGGGGCAGAGTGCGCCCGTCAAGCCCCTGGCTGCCTGGACCGCTCTGACGGGGAAGGCACAAAGAGCAGGCGCAGCTTTTTGTTCCGCGCTTTTGTGGAACACCCGAGGGCTGGAACCGCGTGCAGCGCGGGGCGCGCTCCATACAGAGCAGCCGGGAGCCTGAGCAGCGCAGACGGAGAAAGCGGCGCTAGCCCCTCCCCACAGCGCCAGCCCCTCCCCGCAGCACGATAGAACTAGCTACCTGAATGAGTCCACTTCCGCCCGCCTGTGTCAGGGCGGAAATGAGGCTCTGAAGAGACCGGCAAACAGAAGCCAAATAAACAAAGGGAACCGCTTCAGAAGGGACCGGTGCAACAGATTAAAATCCCTGTAGAAAACACTGACTACACCGGAAGGGGCCTGTAGATATGGAGAAGTGTAAGCTGGAACGAGGAGCTATCTAAAACTGAGCCGAACCCACACTGACCGCAACAACTCCAGAGAAATTCCTAGATATACTTTTACTTTTTTTTTTTAAGTAAGAAAAAAAACAAATTCTTTTTCTTTTTTCTTTTTTCTATTTTCCTTTAAAATTCCCTATTACTCCTCCATTACTCCTTAACTTTCATTTTCATAGATTTTTACAATTTTTTTAATTAGGGAAAAATTTTTTTCTTTTTTTTTTCTTATTTTTTTTTCCTTTTTCTCTTCTATTTTCTATTTTTCTTTTTCTCTTATTTCTTTTAAAGTCCTCTAGTACTCCTCTACTACTCCTTAATTTTCATTTTCAATACACTATAACCTTACAAAAAAAAAAAGAGAAGCCCTATTTTTAAACTGAACTTCATGTATATTTCTAAAATTTTTTTGTGTGTGTTTTGGTTTTTGTTTTTAATACAGTATTTTTAAGAGTCTAACCTCTACTCTAGATTTTTAATTTTTGTTTTTCAGTATATGATATAAATTGTGAACATTTAAGAATCCAATATTCAGTTCCCATTTTTATTCAGGAGTGTGTTGATTATTCTCTCCCAATCTTGACTCTCTGTTTTATACCTCAGAACACCTCTATTTCCTCCTTTCCCCTTCTCTTCCCAATCCAATTCTGTGAATCTTTGTGGGTGTCTGGGCCACGGAGAACACTCTGGGAACAGACAATTGCATAGATCTGTCTCTCTCTCTTCTTGAGTCACCCCTTTTCTCCTCCTGCTCATCTCTATCTCCCTCCTCCCTCTCCTCTTCTTCATGTAACTCTGTGAACCACTCTGGGTGTCCCTAACGGGGGAGAATCTTTTCGCCATTAACCTAGAAGTTTTATTATCAGTGCTGTATAGTTGGAGAAGTCCTGAGACTACAGGAAGAATAAAACTGAAATCCAGAGGCAGGAGACTTAAGCCCCAAACCTGAGAACACCAGAAAACTCCTGACTACATGGAACTTTAAGTAATAAGTGACCGTCCAAAAGCCTCCATACCTACACAGAAACCAACCACCACCCAAGAGCCAATAAGTTTTAGAGCAAGACATACCATGCAAATTCTCCAGCAACGCAGGAACATAGCCCTGAACGCCAACATACAGGCTGCTCAAGGTCACACCTAACACATAGACCCATCTCAAAACTCATTACTGGGCACTCCATTGCTCTCCGAAGAGAAGAAATCCAGTTCCATGCACCAGAACACCGACGCAAGCTTCCCTAACCAGGAAACCTTGACAAGCCAATCGTCTAACCCCACCCACTGGGTAAAACCTTCACAATGAAAAGGAACCACAGACCTCCAGAATACAGAAAGCCCACTCCACACACAGCAATCTAAACAAGATGAAAAGGCAGAGAAATACCCAACAGGTAAAGGAACATGAAAAATGCCCACCAAGTCAAACAAAAGAGGAGGAGATAGGGAATCTACCTGAAAAATAATTTAGAATAATGATAATAAAAATGATCCAAAATCTTGAAAACAAAATGGAGTTACAGATAAATAGCCTGGAGTCAAAGATTGAAAAGATGCAAGAAATGTTTAATAAAGACCTAGAAGAAATAAAAAAGAGTCAATTAAAAATGAATAATGCAATGAATGAAATCAAAAACACTCTGGAGGGAACCAAGAGTAGAATAACGGAGACAGAAGATAGGATAAGTGAGGTAGAAGATAAAATGGTGGAAATAAATGAAGCAGAGAGGTAAAAAGAAAAAAGGATCAAAAGAAATGAGGACAACCTCAGGGACCTGGGACACTGTGAAACGCCCCAACATTCGAATCATAGGAGTCCCAGAAGAAGAAGACAAAAAGAAAGGCCATGAGAAAATACTCGAGGAGATAATAGCTGAAAACTTCCCTAAAATGGGGAAGGAAATAGCCACCCAAGTCCAAGAAACCCAGAGAGTCCCAAACAGGATAAACCCAAGGCGAAACACCCCAAGACACATATTAATCAAATTAACAACAATCAAACACAAAGAACAAATACTGAAAGCAGCAAGGAAAAACAACAAATAACACACAAAGGGATTCCCATAAGGATAACAGCTGATCTATCCCAAGAAACCTCCAGGCCAGAAGGGAATGGCAGGACATACTGAAAGTAATGAAAGAGAATAACCTACAACCTAGATTACTGTACCCAGCAAGGATCTCATTCAGATTGAAGGAGAATTCAAAAGCTTTACAGACAAGCAAAAGCTGAGAGAATTCAGCACCACCAAACCAGCTCTTCAACAAAATGCTAAAAGGATCTTCTCTAGACAGGAAATGCAGAAAGGTTGTATAAACATGAACCCAAAACAACAAAGTAAATGGCAACGGGACCACACCTATCAATAATTACCTTAAATGTAAATGGGTTGAATGCCCCAACCAAAAGACAAAGATTGGCTGAATGGATACAAAAACAAGACCCCTATATATGCTGTCTACAAGAGACTCACCTCAAAGCAAGAGACACATACAGACTAAAAGTGAAGGGCTAGAAAAAAATATTTCACGCAAACGGAGACCAAAAGAAAGCAGGAGTCGCAATACTCATATCAGATAAAATAGACTTTCAAATAAAGGATGTGAAAAGAGACAAAGAAGGACACTACATAATGATCAAAGGATCAATCCAAGAAGAGGCTATAACAATTATATATATATATGCACCCAACATAGGAGCATTGCAATATGTACGGCAAATGCTAACGAGTATGAAAGAGGAAATTAATAGTAACACAATAATAGTGGGAGACTTGAATACCCCACTCACAACTATGGATAGATCAACTAAACAGAAAATTAACAAGGAAACACAAACTTTAAATGACACAATGGACCAGCTAGACCTAATTGATATCTATAGGACATTTCACCCCAAAACAATCAACTTCACCTTTTTCTCAAGTGCACACGGAACCTTCTCCAGAATAGATCACATCCTGGGCCATAAATCTGGTCTTGGAAAATTCAAAAAAATTGAAATCATTCCAGTCATCTTTTCTGACCACAGTGCAGTAAGATTAGATCTCAATTACAGGAAAAAAATTGTTAAAAATTCAAACATATGGAGGCTAAATAACACGCTTCTGAATAACCAACAAATCATAGAAGAAATCAAAAAAGAAATCAAAATATGTATAGAAATGAATGAAAATGAAAACACAACAACCCAAAACCTATGGGACACTGTAAAAGCAGTGCTAAGGGGAAGGTTCATAGCATTACAGGCTTACATCAAGAAACAAGAAAAAAGCCAAATAAATAACCTAACTCTACACCTAAAGCAATTAGAGAAGGAAGAAATGAAGAACCCCAGGGTTAGCAGAAGGAAAGAAATCTTAAAAATCAGGGCAGAAATAAATGCAAAAGAAACTAAAGAGACCATAGCAAAAATCAACAAAGCTAAAAGCTGGTTTTTTGAAAAAATAAACAAAATTGACAAACCATTAGCAAGACTCATTAAGAAACAAAGAGAGAAAAACCAAATTAACAAAATTAGAAATGAAAATGGAGAGATCACAACAGACAACACTGAAATACAAAGGATTGTAAGAGACTACTACCAGTAGCTCTATGCCAATAAAATGGACAACTTGGACGAAATGGACAAATTCTTAGAAAAGTATAACCTTCCAAAACTGAACCAGGAAGAAATAGAAGATCTTAACAGATGCATCATAAGCAAGGAAATTGAAACTGTAATCAAAAATCTTCCAGCAAACAAAAGCCCAGGACCAGATGGCTTCACAGCTGAATTCTACCAAAAATTTAGAGAAGAGCTAACACCTATCTTACTCAAACTCTTCCAGAAAATTGCAGAAGAAGGTAAACTTCCAAACTCATTCTATGAGGCCATCATCACCCTAATTCCAAAACCAGACAAAGATGCCACAAAAAAAGAAAACTACAGGCCAATATCACTGACGAACATAGATGCAAAAATCCTTAACAAAATTCTAGCAAACAGAATCCAACAACATATTAAAAAAATCATACATCATGACCAAGTGGGCTTTATCCCAGGAATGCAAGGATTCTTTAATATCTGCAAATCAATCAATGTAATACACCACATTAACAAATTGAAAGATAAAAACCATATGATTATCTCAATAGATGCAGAGAAAGCCTTTGACAAAATTCAACACTCATTTATGATTAAAACTCTCCAGAAAGCAGGAATGGAAGGAACATACCTCAACATAATAAAAGCTATATATGACAAACCCACAGCAAGCTTTATCCTCAATAGTGAAAAATTGAAAGCATTTCCCCTAAAATCAGGAACAAGACAAGGGTGCCCACTCTCACCACTACTATTCAACATAGGGTTGGGAGTTCTGGCCACAGCAATCAGAGCAGAAAAAGAAGTAAAAGGAATCCAGATAGGAAAAGAAGTAGTGAAACTCTCACTGTTTGAAGATGACATGATCCTCTACATAGAAAACCCTAAAGACTCTTCCAGAAAATTACTAGAGCTAATCAATGAATATAGTAAAGATGCAGGATATAAAATTAACACACAGAAATCCCTTGCATTCCTATATACTAACAATGAAAAAACAGAAAGAGAAATTAAGGAAACAATACCATTCACCATTGCAACAAAAAGAATAAAATACTTAGGGGTATATCTACCTAAAAAAACAAAAGACCTATACATAGAAAACTATAAAACACTGATGAAAGAAATCAAAGAGGACACAAACAGATGGAGAAACATACCGTGTTCATGGATTGGAAGAAATCAATATTGTCAAAATGGCTGTTCTACCCAAAGCAATCTATAGATTCAATGCAATCCCTATCAAGCTACCAACGGTATTTTTTCACAAGAACTACGAACAAATAATTTCACAATTTGTAGGATACAAAAAACCTCGAATACCAAAGTAATCTTGGAGAAGAAGAAGGAACTGGAGGAAATTCAACCTGCTGACTTCAGACTCTAAATACAAAGCCACATCATCAAGACAGTATGGTACTGGCACAAAGACAGAAATATAGATAAACGGAACAGAATAGAAAGCCCAGAGATAAATCCACAAACCTATGGACACCCTATCTTTGACAAAGGAGGTAAAGATATACAATGGAAAAAAGACAACCTCTTCAAACCAAGTGGTGCTGGGAAAACTGGTCAACCACTTGTAAAAGAATGAAACTAGAACACTTTCTAACACCATACACAAAAATAAACTCAAAATGGATTAAAGATCTAAATGTAAGACCAGAAACTATAAAACTCCTAGAGGAGAACATAGGCAAAACACTCTCCGACATAAATCACAGCAAGATCCTCTATGACCCACCTCCCAGAATATTGGAAATAAAAGCAAAACTAAACAAATGGGACCTAATGAAACTTAAAAGCTTTTGCACTACAAAGGAAACTATAAGTAAGGTGAAAAGACAGCCCTCAGATTGGGAGAAAATAATAGCAAATGAAGAAACAGACAAAGGATTAATCTCAAAAATATACAAGCAACTCCTGCAGCTCAATTCCAGAAAAATAAATGACCCAATCAAAAAATGGGCCAAAGAACTAAACAGACATTTCTCCAAAGAAGACATACAGATGGCTAACAAACACATGAAAAGATGCTCCACATCACTCATTATCAGAGAAATGCAAATCAAAACCACAATGAGCTACCATTACACGCCAGTCAGGATGGCTGCTATCCAAAAGTCTACAAGCAATAAATGCTGGAGAGGGTGTGGAGAAAAGGGAACCCTCTTACACTGTTGGTGGGAATGCAAACTAGTACAGCCAGTTATCGAAAACAGTGTGGAGATTTCTTAAAAAACTGGAAATAGAACTGCCATCTGACCCAGCAATCCCACTTCTGGGCATACACACTGAGGAAACCAGATCTGAAAGAGACACATGCACCCCAATGTTCATCGCAGCGCTGTTTATAATAGCCAGGACATGGAAGCAACCTAGATGCCCATCAGCAGACGAATGGATAAGGAAGCAGTGGTACATATACACCATGGAATATTACTCAGCCGTTAAAAAGAATTCATTTGAATCAGTTCTAATGAGATGGATGAAACTGGAGCCCATTGTACAGAGTGAAGTAAGCCAGAAAGATAAAGAACATTACAGCATACTAACACATATATATGGAATTAGAAAGATGGTAACGATAACCCTATATGCAAAACAGAAAAAGAGACACAGAAGTATAGAACAGACTTTTGAACTCTGTGGGAGAAGGTGATGGTGGGATGTTTTGAAAGAACAGCATGTATACTATCTATGGTGAAACAGCTCACCAGCCCAGGTGGGATGCATGAGACAAGTGCTCGGGCTTGGTGCACTGGGAAGACCCAGAGGAATCACGTGGAGAGGGAGGTGGGAGGGGGGATCGGGATGGCGAATATGTGTAACTCTATGGCTGATTCATATCAATGTATGACAAAACCCACCGCAATGTTGTGAAGTAATTAGCCTCCAACTAATAAAAAATAAATAAATAAATGAAAAAAAAATAAAAAAATAAAAGAACGATGTTTTGTTTCAACAGTCTTACATGTCTTATTTCAGAATTTGAGCAGGTAATTCTTCTTTTCCCTTAGAGTTGCTCAGTTTTAATCAGATTGGTAAAAAGAGAATGCTAATACAATTAAATTAATTTAGCATGCATAAACTCAATGTAAATAATATTAAACAATTAAGCATTTCCAAGGAACATTTTTATTAAACATTTCTCTACTAAACAATGACTACCTGCTCATAATATTTACCATATGTTCTTAGTTTAGTAATATAAACTGTGGATTAAGAACATAGAATTTGGATTCACATAAATCTAGGTTAGGTTCCTAATTCTGCAATAAACAGGCTGTGTTTTTTTTAGCAATGTATTAAAAATTTTAGGCCTTCCTTTCCTCTTCTAGCAAATGGGGTTGGTGATACAATCCAGGATCATTTGGAAAATTAAATAAGTTTTTATGCAAAGCACTTAATACAATATCTAGCACTAGTGTCTACTCACTATCTGTCTAAATCCATCTGTTTTTAGAGATAAATTCTTATTCTTTCAGGACAGATTACATCTAGAATTTACCAAGTGGCTTTAGGTCTTTTGATGTTGCAAGTACAAGACTGGTTAAGTAAAGTGAAAGAAAAAGACTCATTACGACCTTTGCTCATGTTAGCACTTTTTAGCCTTTAAGCCACAGATCCACTAGATCAGTGCCTGGGCTGTTATTGATATTTTCATTGATACTTGTTACTGATACTTTCACTCCCATTTGTTTACTCATATAAGGAAAAAAATTTAGCTCATCTGATTCACCCAAATCCACTGAAAATCTAGAAAAAATTATTTTTTACTTTGGGGGAAAGTAATTTAAAAATTATTTCTCATGATATAAAGAAGTTTTATGAATACAGGGAGGAAAAAATAGGACAAATGTCTTTCAAATTTAACTTTAATCTTGTGATTAAATTCAATAAACACAAAGAATAATCAGTTCTACATAACTAAATGTATACAGTTATCTTCCTTTCCCTTCTTAAAAAAAGCATAAGCAAACTGTACAAAAATTAGTCAAATAGGTACTTTATTCATTTCAAAAAGGAGTTAATTAAAAATATGTCTGCTTCAATTGCTATGGCAGTTTATAAAATCCAGAACATTAGTATCTCCTCAACAACAGAGTATGGCAATAGTACCTCAAAAACTACCATTTTCCTAATTTTCAAACATATTTTGTTTTTCTTGTGAATAGGTAAAAGTAGGCTCCGATGTGCTTTACTATCCACACTGATCTTGTACCGAAGTGCTGATAAGACTATGCACTGCACCCAGGCACGGGAAAGTGACCGGTCCCACATGGAGAAAATTCTTCATCACTGGGTGCATCCTGTAGAGACAGAGTGAAAGGAAAACTGGTGTTCAGACCAAAACAGCAAGGATATTGTGTGATATCCTGAAATTTTCTCAAAGGAATTTTTTTTTTTTTTTTTTTACTTTCCATAAGCTATGAGTTCAGTTCAGTCGCTCAGTCGTGTCCGACTCTTTGCAACCCCATAAATCGCAGCACGCCAGGCCTCCCTGTCCATCACCAACTCCCAGAGTTTACCCAAACCCCTGTCAATCGAATCGGTGATGCCATCTAGCCATCTCATCCTGTCGCCCCCTTCTCTTCCTGCCCCCAATCCTTCCCAGCATTAGGGTCTTTTCTAATGAGTAAATTCTTTGCATGAGGTGGCCAAAGTATTGGAGTTTCAGCTTCAACATCAGTCCTTCCAATGAACGCCCAGTACTGATCTCCTTTAGGATGGACTGGTTGGATCTCCTTGCAGTCCAAGGGACTCTCAAGAGTCTTCTCCAACACCACAGTTCAAAAGCATCAATTCTTTGTACTTCAATTTTTGTAAAGATAGACATCTTCCAAATCTATATTAACAAACTATATAATAATTTTATGTTAAAAGAGCATTAAATTTTCTGAATTTAAAACAAAAACAATGTGGTGAAGTATATAGTATTTAAATAAAATATGTATTTGTTCAAAAATAATTTTAAATTCTTAATATTTTACATAATACAGTTTACATAATACATGTAAATATAAAAATGTTTTTATGCAGGTGATATCATACAATATATCCATTTTGTACTCTTTTCATGTACTCTTTAATCTCTTCTCTTAGTATATGCATTTCTCATTATTTTCAAAAATATAATGTTAATGTTTAGCTATATAACATTGCTCTGTAATCATTACTATACTTAAATAATTACATTCTTTGACACAGATTTTTTATTTAAATTTTGTCATTTATACAACCAAAAATAAAGCATTGCATACTATTCTCCAATGACTTATGTGATAAAAAGTTACAAATGTCTAGTTCCTAAATTAAATTATTCTTAAACTCATGGACTGAAATATATTGGGTCATTTATTTCTAGATGGTCAAAACAGTAAATCAGTATATCTGGAAAGCATTATTTTATAGTTTCTTACTTTCAAAAGTCTTCTTATTATCCTAATAAACTCTATTTATACATCCTAATAAACTTAGTGCTTCACATTTTTGTTTTTTGCCCACCTCTTTAGCTTAGGACAGTTTCTGGGGACTATCACACATATTCTGGAATAAGGAAGATTTATTGAACACATGTCATTGGATAAGAATCAAATAAATCATACAAGAACATTACTCTGTTTTCTTCATATTTTCCTAAGCCTTTAAGTCATCAGTTCTCAAATTACTGACATCTTCTGATATTTTATGCAAGAATGACCTTTTCTTCCCTTCTGCACACACTTTATCAGTCCAAATGACAGTTACCATAAATATGCTTGTGTGTATTGGGAAAAGCAAACATACTCCATAGAGCTGTAGCATTGTACATGTGTATGAACCTATGTTTTCTAAACTGAACTGTGGCACATGAAATATGTTTGACTGATTGACAGGCTAAAAGCTACTCTTAAATCTCTAGGAAGAAATGACTTCCTGCTCATGATTTTGTTATTCTTATTCCCAATATATAAAGAGTGCTTCACAGGTTCCATCTCTGATCAAAAACTGTAATTTAACATTTGGTTTAAAATCCTTGTTTATGATTTATTGTGCTTTTCAGTGAAAAAGTATTATCTTTTAAACATTCTGTAAGCTAACCACTTAAAATCTCCTCATCTACTGGAATTTATTTACAACGAATAGGAAACTTTAGAAATTCAGTTAAGGAAGCTCATTGGATAAAAGTTTTCTATTTGCTTTGTGTAATTGCAACTTCACTCCCAAAGATATGAACCTCCAGCTGTCATATGCATGTGATTAACTAGATCCTTTCCAGCTATTAAGGAAGTCCCACTATGTTTCTATATTTTCTGGCAATAATAGAAGCTAGCTTAACACAACGTTTTGGCAAATGAATTACTGGCATAGAAAGGCAAAATATGCAAACTGGCAAGAAAAATACCCTGTATATGAAGTTACAAAAACAGCAAACACAAAGCCAAATTCACCTTATCTAGTCTTGTTACAAGCACAAACTTATATAAAAATTTAAATACTTGTCTAACAATATCATCCTGAATATTATTACCCATGTCTTCATCTTCTGGAAGAGGAAAGATTTAGTTAAGACACAGTTTGAAAAAATCTTTTTTGTCTCCAAGAAGAAGGATGGCTCTGCATTCTATTGAATGAAATATTGTTGTTTGCTTGTTTGTTTTCTGGTGGTACTTGAATATTTTTTTGTGTGTCTTAATACTTTCATTCCATTTCAATGAAGTTGTGGATTCTGACAAGTGAGTTCTCACTCTCAGTGTCCTCTGGCTCCCGTGGCCCTTTATTTCAGCAAAAATATTACTGTATTTGCTGCAGGTGCACATATGGGAGACATTTTGGACTATTATAATAACAATAACATGGGGTGTGTTTGTGTGCGTGTACTATTTTACATATAAAGCATGATGGTTTTATAGTTTATTAATATTCCCAAGTGAAGATTTTATTATATTGATATATATTTATTTGCTTCATTTATAAAATATGTTAAGGCATGAAGAGTAATGCTATAGTTAGCTAGTTCTGATCTCAGTGAGTTTTCCATTCATCCAGACATCAACCTCAGAATCTGAGATCACCTTTCCTCTCACTAAACCTCATTCAATTATTAAGTAGGTTTCATTGATTTTCCCTTTTTATACTGCTTATATCTTCTTCATGAGTATTACCCTAATTGAGATCTTAATAATCTCATGAGGAAAACTGCTTGTCTCTCAAATACTTTTCTTTGGCCTTTGCTTGTCCGTATTTTCAATAGGCTTAACACAGATGCTAGACTGTGCTTTCCAAAACTAAATCATGAGTGTACCTTACTTAAAATTGCTCTTCAATTTCACACTGATTAAATTCAATCATGACATGAAAATCTCTATGACCTTACTAGTGTCTACTCTTGAAGACTTACCTAAATAATAAGTTTATACTTCCCCCTGACTCTTGTGTAGTCAAAACAACATTTAGATGAAAAAAACGTATGCCAAACTTGAATTCCTTGCTTAGAAAATAAGACATATTGAGACTTTTAAAAAATCACCATTAATTTTCAGCACGGGTCTGTAATCTTTTTGAGTCTTCTAAAGAGAAAACGCCATGGTCCCTCTATGCCTCTGCTTGCGTGCTCAGTCGTTCAGTTGTGTCCAACTCTATGCCTGCAAGGACTGTAACCCACTCGGCTTCTCTGTCTATGAGATTTCCCATCAAGAATACTAGAGTCGGTTGCCATATCCACTGCAGGGAATCCTCCTGAGCCAGAGATTGAACCTATGTCTCGTATATCTCCTCCATTGTCAGGCAGATTCTTTACCACTGCTCCACCTGGGAAATCCCATGAACACATATCATTCCATCATGAAAAGTATACAATCAGGTTCCTTTAATTGTTTTCACATGCAATACTTAATCTACACTAATATTAGGTAACTAATATTCCCATTAATCATAAAATTCCCTAGCTGCATTGGAAATCTACTTAGCACTATCTGCTAAAGTTGAACTTATATATGCCTTATTACTATCATTTCCATTCCTAGGCGTATATATAAGGGGAATGTGTATATGTTAATAACAGTATTAGTGTAAATATCTTAGAAATGAAGACAATTCAAATGTCTAACAGAGAATGCATAAATGAAGTGTATTCTATTCACAAAATAAAATCTAATAGAAATGGACAAATCACAGCCAAATATATTAATGTGGATGAATCTTGTAAAAGGGAAAGAAACCAGACAAGCCATAGTGCACACCACATGATTCCATTAAAACACAAACAAGACAGGCAAAACTACTACATCAAACAGAATTCAGCAGAGCAACCAGTTTTGTGGAGTAAGCTTAGCATAGTGATTGGGCATGGACAGAAACTACCTGGAAGCTTCTCTTTTGTTGGGTAGTGGTTATATATGTGTGTTCATTAGAAGGCAATGCATCAGACTGCACACTTTTGATTTGTACGCTCTCTACTTATATGTTACTCCACAAAAAACTTAAGAACAGGAGAGTATTCTAATTTTATTCTCAAGAGGATTCTAGTGGATATTGTATCTGTGTTTCCAGTGTTAAACAAACACTGTGAAGAAATACTGAGATGAGGGAAGTTGAAAAACATGATGCCCAAATAAAATGAAAAAATAAAAAAGACTGTAAGGAGTAGGTAGATATTCCAAAAAAAAAAAAAAATGGAATTGGTGAAGGAGAGGAAAGAGTTTTAAAATTCATCCATATCTAACATGATAGAGTGATAATAAACAGGGATAGGAAAGGGGGAAGGGGAAGAAATTTATAATATTTAGAAAATTATCTAACTAAAAATTAAATGAAATTCCTGAATACAGCAAAATTCAAAAAAGCAAAAATAAAACCTTTGTTAAAAAACATTATAAAAGATAAAATCCCACAGGAAGTAAAACTGGTTTGTTCTAAAGACATACCTCGTATTTTTTTTTCATACCTTGTATTTTGAAAAAACAAAAGGAAACGGAGCCTGTGGGAAGCAGGCAGAATTTTGAATTTTATGCTCAATTTGCCACTCCTCTGCAAAGTAATCAGAAAAGTGTTACCTACTCAGGGGTTCAGAAAAGCTTAAAACCACAATGTCAAATGGTAATCACTTAGCTGTGTCTGACTCTTTGTGACCCCGTGAACTGTAGCCCACCAGGCTCCTCTGTCCATGGAATTCTCCAGGGAAAGATACTGGAATGGGTAAACATTCCCTTCTCCCAGGGTATCTTCCCAACCAAGGGACTGAACTCAGGTCTCCTCCACTGCAGGTGGATTCTTCACTATCTGAGCCACTAGGGAGGCACCTAAAATAGTCTTACTGAAAAAAAAAAACAAAACTGACTCTTAGATATTCTTTGACCAACCAAACTTTAAACCAATTTGAAGAATAGTGACTGGAAAAATATTAAAATGGCTAGACAATGGACAATTAAATAATTTAAACTGCCTAAATAATAATAATTAATATACTTTCTAAATCATTGAAGTAAAAAATTATTATCAAAAATCAAATAATAATTTAGCAAATAGTCTGATAAACTTTATCAGTTGAATGATAGAACAAAGAATATAAGAAACTGACAGTAAGGGGTAAGAAAAAATGCTATATTTCTTGTATAATATCTTATTGCTACATTATGTATAATAAATAAACTTTTAAAAAGAAAAGCTTAAATGCATTTTATAAAAGTTTATGACTATTTGTTAGCAGGAAAAAATAATTGCATATAACATAAAACTAATTAAGTTAACTAATATAACTAAAAACTAGCTCAAAATCCTCCGAGCCAGGCTTTAACTGTACATGAACTGTGAACTTCCAGATGTCCAAGCTTCATTTAGAAAAGGCAGAGGAACCAGAAATAAAATTGCCAACATCCACTGGATCATCAAAAAAACAAGAGTTCCAGAAAAACATCTACTTTATTGACTATGCCAAAGTCTTTGACTGTGTGGATTACAACAAACTGTGGAAAATTCTTCAAGAGATGGGAATACCAGACCATCTTATCTGCCTCCTGAGAAATGTGTATGCAGATCAAGAAGCAACAGTTAGAACTGTACATGAAACAACAGACTGGTTCCAAATTGGGAAAGGAGTATGGCAAGCCTGTATAGTGTCACCTGCTTATTTAACTTAAATGCAAAATGCATCATGCTAAATGCTGGGCTGGATGAAGCACAAGCTGGAATCAAGATTGCTGGAAGAAATATCAATAGCATCAGATATGCAGATGACACCACTCTTATGGCAGAAAGCAAAGAGGAACTAAAGAACCTCTTAATGAAAGTGAAAGAGGAGAGTGAAAAAGTTGGCTTAAAACTCAACATGCAGAAAACTAAGATCATGGCAACCAATGCCATCACTTCATGGCAAATAGGTGGAGAAACAATTGAAACAGTGACAGACTTTCTTTTCTTGGGGCTCAAAATCACTGCAGATGGTGACAGCAGCCATGAAATTAAAAAAGAAAAAAAAAAAAAATGCTTGCTCCTTGGAAGAGAAGCTACGAACAACCAAGACAGCATATTTAAAAGCAGAGACATTACTTTGTCAAAAAAGGTCTGTCTAGCCAAAGCTACGGTTTTTCCAGTTGTCATGTATGGATGTGAGAGTTGGACTATAAAGAAAACAGTGCTGAGGAACTGATGCTTTTGAACTGTGGTGTTAGAGAAAACTCTTGAGAGTCCCTTGGACTGCAAGGAGATCAAACCAGTCAATCCTAAAGGAATCAGGCCTGAATATTCATTGGAAGGACTGACGCTGAAGCTGAAACTCCAACACTTTGGCCACCTGATGCAAAGAACTGATTCATTTGAAAAGACCCTGATGCTGGGAAAGATTGAAGATGGGAGGAGAAGGGGATGACAGAGGATGAGATGGTTGGATGGTATCACCAACTCAATGGACTTGAGTTTGAGCCAGCTCCGGGAGTTGGTCTTGGACAGGGACCTGGCATGCTGCAGTTCATGGAGTCGCAAAGAGTTGGACACAACTGAGTCATTGAACTGAACTTAAAACTAATGAACCAAAAATTCAGAAACAACATAGATACTGCACATATTGAAATACATGGAATTAAACAAAGTATATTGAACATAAAAATTAAGAATCAAATGTAAAATAGAAAAAATATTTTCAGGGACAAAAATAGTAATGATAAGAGATTTTAATTAGCACACATTATATTTTCATAACTTATCTCACCACATATACCTTCACACAATTCAATTATAGAGGTGAAATTATACCCATTTTGCAAGTAAGGAAAGTTAAGCTCCAAGAAATTTGCTGTATAAAACTGCTGAACTAGAAGTACTGAGACATGGACACAAAGTCTAAGTAATCCCAGGCTTACCCTGGTGGCTCAGTGGGAAAGAATCCGCCTGCCAATGCAGGAGATGCGGGTTCAATCCCTAGGTCGGAAAGATCCCCTGGAGAAGCAAAGGGCAATCTACTCAAGTATTCTTGCTTGGGAAATTCCATGGACAGAGGAGCCTTGCGGGCTACAGTCCATGGGGTTACCAATGAATCAGACAAAACTTGGTGACACAACAACAAAAACAATGTAATTCCAAAGCCTATACTCACTGTGGTTTAATATTCAAGATATTTATAATTAAAAGACAAAATGACAGTAACTGGTTAACCATTAAATTTTGGGCAAATTTTGACAAAATGAATACCAAAAGGTACACACAAAATGTTATAAGGCCTAAGCTACTATTGTGTAAAGTTGGATTTAAATAGAAAATTTATTCAGTGTTACTTTTACTCTAATGATAAATAATATTCATATTTGATATGTAAGTCATTAAGAATTGGTTTTCTGGATATAATATAATTAATACAGAAAGCTAAAAATGTGGCTAAAGAGAAATTGACAAAAATCTAATACTTGGAATTTGAAATTCATTGCCAGTAAAACACTGAAGAAGTAGGCACAATAAACCTATGGAAATTTATAGTGATGAAAAATGTTAAATGAAATACACAAAGATATGGGTTTGATGCCTGGATTGGAAAGATCCCCTGATGTAAGAAATGGCACCTTCCTCCAGTACTTTTGCTGGAAATTTCCATGGGCAGAGGAGCCTGGTGGGCTACAGTCCATGGGGCAACAAAGAGTCAGACATGACTGAGCACAGTGCACAATGGCACAATACATATAATATTCCATGTTTCTTATAATACGTCCACATTTTAAAGGATGCTACCTCATCTATTCTTTGCCTATATGATGGCTATTCTGTGCAAAGTCATAAAAAATGAAATTATCACGACTCATTTTGCTTATATTTTGATCATGGTATGTCTCTCATTAGTGCCAGAAGGATCAAATTCCTTTGCAAGTGTATTTTCCCTCCTTCATTTCTTTAGTTTATTTCCTAAACTTGAAATCCTGCTGGTAGTTATTCAAAATAATATGAATGTCATCTTTGGATACAACGCCTTTTCATCACTTTTGAATTTCCCCTCTATTTTCTCTTAGAAAACATCATGGGATGAGTAACAGAGCGTAAGTACTGTGCTTATTTTCTGTATCTTCATATCATATGGACTTCCCTGCTGGCTCAGACAGTAAAGAATCTGCCTGCAATGCTGGAGACCTGGGTTCTAACCCTTGGTTGGGAAGATCTCCTGGAGAAGGGCATGGCAACCTATGCTGGTATTCTTGCTTGGAGAATCCCCATGGACAGAGGAGGCTGGTGGGTTACAGCCCATGGGGTCACAAAGAATCAGACACAACTGAGGGACTAAGCACATTCCATATCATATAATGCACTTGGGACTTCTTTAAAGTCTGATTTGTGTCCTATCTAATTTCCATACCTCACCAGGAAACCCAATATCTGAAATATATCAGAGTCTCAGTGAATATTTTTGAATGGATCTAAATATAGCTGTATATATGATAAAGTGAATTTATTAAAATATGATATCAATTTTGAGATTTTCTTCTCAATTTAACCTGAAGTACAAAGAGTTTTCCACTGAGATATTGAAAGCACGAATCTTTTTAATCAACATCATGAAAATCAAAGCAAATTGAATTTAAATGAATCCAAGCACACAATCAGCACACTTATTGTGAACAGAATATTTCCATTTAATTATTTTTGCTAATGAAGATTGTTAGAGATTGATTGTACTTAGGGTTCTTCCCATAATAACCTTATAATTCAGGTTTTACAAAAAAGAAAACCACCACAATCAAGCAAAGATCACACTTGTTGATGTCTAAAGAGGAACGAGCATTAGATGTTGACCATAGCACTTGACCTCTCTGTTTATTCTAATTCTGACATTCTGTGATTTTTAAATTACTTTTTACTTGGTGTTTGTCTTTATATAGTTTGAAGACTTTTGAAATGTCTTAAACTGTGGACTTTATTGACCAAAACACATGGTGCTATTCACCCATTCTGCCATTTATGTACATAGCTTGATTTTACTTGAAAGAAAGAAAGACCTAACTGAGTCACATAATTATATTCAATTCATGTTTTGACCAGCCAAATATGCTCCTGAAATAACTATGAGGCTGAGCAATACAATATGAATATGTGGAACTCAGAGACGTCAAATGCCTTATACAGAAATACAGTATCAAATTAGCCACATTGATGTATACTTTAGCCATTTCAAATACATAATTTGGAGGAATGATATAAAGATATTTAAGGGGAAAAAGATGAATTTCTTAATTTAAAATAATCCGAATATTCAATTTATAGAACTTTAAACCCCATTATACTTTAATTTCCTCATATATTATAACGTTCTATCATTTTAGGAATCTTGCTTTGCACAAGGCAACAGTAGAAAGTAACACCACACTTTATAGTGGAAATAATATTTTTTGATGTCTATTCAAATATGAAAAAAAAAAAAGAAACCCTCTTCTGTCTCCCTTTTATAGAACAATGTTCAAACTGCAGTGTAAAATATTTATTATTGTCGGTAAAAGTTTTGAAGAATAAAAGTCCATTCAGTTCAGTTCAGTTCGGTCACTCAGTCATGTCCAACTCATTGTGACCCCATGGACTGCATCACGCCAGGCCTCACTGTCCATCACCGATTCCCGAGGTTTACGCAAACTCACTTCCATCGAGTCAGTGATGTCATCCAACAATCTCATCCTCTGTCATCCCCTTCTCCTCTGACCTTAAATTTTTCCCAGAATCAGGGTCTTTTCAAATGAGTCCACTCTTCTCATCAGGTGGCCAAAGTATTGGAGTTTCAGCTTCAACATCAGTCCTTCCAGTGCACACTCAAGACTGATTTCCTTTAGAAAGGACTGGTTGGATCTCCTTGCAGTCCAAGGGATTCTCAAGAGTCTTCTCCAGTGCCACATTTTGAAAGCATTAATTCTTTGGCACTTAGATTTCTTCATGGTCTAACTCTCACATCATTATACGACTACTGGAAAAACACCACAGTTTAAAAGCATCAATTTTTTGGTACTCAGCTTTCTTTATAGTCCAACTTTCACATCCGTATGGCTACAGGAAAAACTATAGCCTTGACTAGATGGAACTTTGTTGGCAAAGTAATGTCTCTGATTTTCAATATTCTGTCTAGGTTGGTCATAACTTTTCTTCCAAGGAGTAAGTGTCTTTTAATTTCATGGCTGCAGTCACCATCTGTGGTGATTTTGGGGCCCCCCAAAATAAAGTCTGCCACTGTTTCTCCATCTATTTGCCATGAAGTGATGGGACTGGATGCCATGATCTTTGTTTTCTGAATATTGAGCTTTAAGCCAACTTTTTCACTCTCCTCTTTCACTTTCATCAAGAGGCTCTTTAGTTCTTCTTCACTTTCTGCCATCAGGGTGGTATCATCTGCATATCTGAGGTTATTGATATAACCACAAGAGAAGACTCTACACATGGACATCACCAGATGACCAACACCAAAATCAGATTGATTATATTCTTTGCAGCCAAAGATGGAGAAGCTCTATACAGTCAGCAAAAACAAGACCGGGAGCTGACTCTGGCTCAGATCATGAACTCCTTATTGCCAAATTCAGACTTAAATTGAAGAAAGTAGGGAAAACCACTAGAACATTCAGATATGACCTAAATCAAATCCCTAATGATTATACAGTAGAAGTGAGAAATAGATTTAAGGGACTAGATCTGAAAGTGCCTGATGAACTATGGGCAGAGGTTCGTGACGTTATACAAGAGACAGGGATCAAGACAATCCCGAAGAAAAAGAAATGCAAAAAATCAAAATGGCTGTCTGAGGAGGCCTTACAAATAGCTGTAAAAAGAAGAGAAGCAAAAAGCAAATGAGAAAATGAAAGATATACCCATTTGAATGCAGAGTTCCAAAGACTAGCAAGGAGAGATAAGAGAGCCTTCCTCAGTGATCGGTGCAAAGAAATAGAGGAGCACAATAGAATGGCAAAGACTAAAGATCTCTTCAAGAAAAGTCCATTACTTACTCTATATAAGGATTTTTGTTTGTTTGTTTGTTTTGCTATGTTGCTTAACATAAAATATTAACAACTCCCACTACATGCATGCTCACATATAGGTTGAGTTAATAAAGTTAGACTAATGTCTAAGTATACTTTCAACTTCACTCAACATATGCAGAGCTCTTTAAGAACTCTTCATATGCATTTTCTTATTTAACCTTTATAATTTCCTCTGTCTTTCTAAAATATAGATAACAGGCAAAAGTAAGTAAAACAGTCTATAAAATGGCAAAGCTGTAATTCAAATTCAACAAATCTAACACAGTAAGATCACTGTACATGCTTTACATTTGTAATCCATTTCACAATTCACGATTGGCTTTGACTTTCTGAGATTCTAAGAGCAAACAGGTAAAATAAGTGAAGCTGCCATTATTCTAACCTTTAAAACTTTGGCAAAATCAAGGTTACATAGCAAAATAATGAACTCAGTGATATGAAAAAAGTCTTAAATCCAATTGTCCCTGAATTATAAGCAACAGACCCCATTTCATTCTCCTTTCACTGGATACTTTTCCTTCCTTTCTTTGTCCTTTCAGTTCAGTTCCGTTCAGTCACTCAGTCGTGTCTGACTCTTTGTGACCCCGTGAACCACAGCACGCCAGGCTTCTCTGTCCATCACCAACTCCCGGAGTCCACCCAAACCTTGGTCCTTTAGCTTTCTATCATTCTTTCTTCCCTACCCCTCTGCCTCTCTGCCACTTATTTTCATGATTTTCTTAGTATCTGTCATATTTTGCTTTTCTCTCATACAGGAAGAAAAAAGACTTAAAACTGAAAAAGATAGAACAAATAACAGTAAGTAAAAATTGAAGATCAGATATGAGAGAAAATAGAGTTAAACTTGTGCTTCCATGAAACTCAAGTAACTAGTTCCAGTTGAATTAAATGACAGAATTCAGAAAGCTGTAATTAAATGTACAAATGATTAAATTCAACTGCTGACTCTACTTCAAAATATTGAGTAAAAGATTTCCCTCATTCTGGGGGAAATGCTGAACATTGTAATCAGCAATATTTCTCTGATTTGGATAAAATTTTACAGTGCTTGATAAACATGTCTGTGTTCCCTAAAGATGAAATCAATATGTTAACTACAGGTTATAGTAATACATTCACTACTAAAAGGTGAATCACTGAAAATAAATTAAGTTTTATACCTATATAGTTCAAGATGATATAAGAGATTAGAATAGGCCAGAGCAGTTGGAAGCTGCTTTTCTTATTATACTATACTCAAAATAGTTGGGGCTCTCATATGAATTTTCATTCTTTAAATATTTATTGGTATATTTGATGTGCCAGACCTTCTCCCAGGCACTGGGGGTATCAAAGAATATAGGAATAAAGGATATTTGTATAATAAAATGACATTAGAAATTTAGAATACTTTTCAATTCAAGAAAGCTTTTGTATCAGGAAATTTTCAGCTAAGACTTTTTGCAAAGGAAATGTGCATTTTTAAAAATCAGCAAATTATTCAGATAGTATAAAGAGTGAATTTCTTAAATGCCTAGGTGAAATTAAATACTAGTAGGTTCAGTATTTATAGAATTTTAAACAAAGCTGTTTTGAACTAAGTATTTTCTGGGGGAAATTTAATTTTTTTTAAACATTTTTCTTGGTCAATGTATCTTTTATAAATAAAATATTATAGCTTAATAATAAAGAATTCATTTTCTGGAGCCTTCCAGATTTGCTTCAAATTCCAGCCTTGTCACATAACTTTTCAAGTGATCTTGGTTGATTAGTTAACGTCTTTGAATCTTAGTTTTACTTACAAAATGACCTAATTATAGGATTTATTATATTTTTGTGAGGATTAAATGAGACATAATAAAATATGGGGACAATGTTTAAACATACCTCTTTAAAAAATCACTATTATGGTGATCTCAGAGTGAACACTGTGCTGAGCACATCATCCAACCCAATACAGCTTGCTATGTATAGATGGTTAAAAGCATATTCTTACAAGTTCATGTGAAAATGTTGCCCCAAGTGTATGAAGAAGGGCCAGTTAATTCAGTGAATTGGTCTAGGCAATGATATGGTTCAAAAATTGATGGAGTGAAACATGCAGTAACTGCAGTGTCTCTCCAGACATAATAAGATACTAATATTCTGAAAGAAACATTCCTTAATCATATTGACTTCTCTGATACTATTTAATATGTTTTAAATTTCAAACCTCAAGTATGTTGCCCCAGATGCTTAGCATGATGTTGAGAACTCAAATTATAAAGGTCACAGTGCATCTTTCCTGGACTAAAGCTTATTTTTGTCAGTGGATAAGCCTATGTAGATTATGAATAGATATAGGATATCATTCCAGAGAGGAATGAAGAGGCCAGTAGAATATACAGATTCATAAACCAATATGAGGGATTTCTTGGTGTCTGTAAACTTACTTTTCTTTTTTTTTTTTTAGATTGTGGAATAGGGGCATTTAGTAGAAATGGGGGAAAAAAAAAGAGGGAAAAGGACAATCAGCCATTTCTATGGAGAAATATAAATGAGAGAGTAAAGTTTAATTTCAGGAATATATTGGTTAAATTACTCTTTATAAAACATCTGCAAACAAAATCATCTTTGAAGATATAGTTTCTATTGATAAAGAGATTTTAAGTTGATTAAGTATTGTAGAAACTGTGCTGCAGAGTCCTTTTGCAAGTTGGGGCTGCCTACATACTATAGTTATTATCAAATAGTATTAAGTTCACTTTGCTCACACAGTAAAAAATCTGTCTTTTATGTTCTTTTAATTAGAGCAGATGTTTCTCTCTTGATACTTAAAATTATAGATTATTCTTGTACTTGGAAAGCCATAATGAATTTCTAATGACATTTAAGAGTGTGGGACCTTGGGAGTAGTTGCACTCAGCAGGAAAGCCAAAATTGTGTGTCCATAAATAGATTAACATAATTTTATGTGTTCTTCATGTTATTATTACTAACTGGTAGTAAAATCTTATTAGAGATTCACTGTGTATGAACATTTTAAAAGATTTTATGATTCTATATGACACAGTCACATTTATGGTTTGTTTACCTTTGTACAAGTATTTGACAAGTACTCTTCATTTATCTTTTCTAAGTATGGGTTAAATATTATTTTGCTGTAAGGGGAATGACTAGGAATTAGGCAGTGGTACACAAAAGATGTCTTTTCTTAATTCTCAGAAGAGTACAGTTTCTTCATTACTTGATTTTCTTCAAAAATCAGACACCAGACTACAAATATATGGAATTACTTTAGATCTGATGGAGGAAGTAATTAGGATGCCAATCATGTTGTAGAATATAACCTCATCCTCTCCTCAAGAAAGATGGTCTCAAGACCTATTTGGTCATGCTATTTGTCCTAAAGTTCAGTATCTCTAGATGGCGAGAGTGATGTGTAACTTGCTATTCTCACTCAATACTTTTCAGTTCAGTTCAGTCTCTTAGTCGTGTCCGACTCTTTGCGGACCCATGAACTGCAGTACGCCAGGCCTCCCTGTCCCTTACCAACTCCCAGAGGCCACCCAAACCCATGTCCATTGTGTCGTGATGCTATTTAACCATCTCATCCTCTATTGTCCCCTTTTCCTCCTGCCCTCAATCTTTCCCAGTATCAGGGTCTTTTCCAATGAGTCAGCTCTCCGTATCAGGTGGCCAAAATATTGGAGTTTCAGCTTCAACATCAGTTCCTCAAATGAACACCCAGGACTCATCTACTTTAGGATAGACTGGTTGGATCTCCTTGCATACCAAGGGACTCGCAAGAGTCTTATCCAGCACCACAGTTCAGAAGCATCAATTCTTCTGTGCTCAGCTTTCTTTATAGTTCAACTCTCACATCCAAACATGACTAATGGAAAAACCATAGCCTTGGCTAGACGAACTTTTGTAGACAGAATAATGTCTCTGCTTTTTAATATGCTGTCTAGGTTGGTCATAACTTTCCTTCCAAGGAGCAAGTGTCTTTTGGTTTCATGGCTGCTATCACCATCCGCAGTCATTTTGGAGGCCAGAAAAATAAAGTCAGCCACTGTTTCCATTGTTTCCCCATCTATTTGCCATGAAGTGATGGGACCAGATGCCATGATCTTAGTTTTCTGAATGTTGAACTTTAAGCCAACTTTTTCACTCTCTTCTTTTACTTTCTTCAAGAGGCTCTTTAGTTCTTCACTTTCTTCCATAAGTGTAGTGTCATCTGCATATCTGAGGCTAGAGATTTACTTACACATTTATTCTTTTTTAATTTGGACCATTTTTAAAGTCTTTATTGAATTTATTACAACATTGTTTCTGCTTTATGCTTTGGTTTTTTGTCTGTGAGGCATGTGGATCTTAGGTCCCTTACCAGTGATCATATTCCCACCTCCTGCATTGGAAGGTAAATTGTTAACCACTGGATCACTGGGGAAGTTTCTACTTATACTTTTAAATTTTGATATAATTTATTCATTTTACTTTCAACCCTATATTTTCCATGCATATAAAGCAATATCTTCATTCATTTTCCTGCTATACACATTTACATTGTTCCTAAATTTTTCCTAATAGAGACCATACCTATGTGGGCATGCTTATATAAGTTTCTAGTATAAAAATATAAAAGTTAATCTGGAGAGAGAATATCTGTATATTTAGAAAAAGAACAGGGTCTTAGACTATTCTTTAAGGTGTTGCAATATCTTTGCACATGACCTTTAGTTAAATTTCAGCTGATTTATGTTTTGACAAAACATGATGCTATCAAATTTTCTGACTGTTAAACTTTCTGACAATAAAATTCATATAATGATACTACATTGTTGGTTCAACTAGGTTTTCTCTTATTAGTAGTGATATAGAGGATTTTTTTATATGCTCAATAAAAATTTACTTTTCTACTCATGGAAACTGCATATGTACAATATTAATCCAATTACTACATTCTTTGCTACTTTTGTGGTGACTTGCTGGAATTCTGTAATTTTGTATGCATTCTAAAGCAATTTTGTGCACAGAGCACTTCCCTTCCCTGTGTATAGCAGGTTCTTTAACTTCGTTTGCATTATCTTTTGATCTTGTATCTTTGCCCTCTCATATCAATATTTACAGTCATTATATCTAGCTTGATGTATATAGGAAATTTTATCTAAAGGAATGTAATAGAGAAAAATATGAAGTGATCATTCATTTCCCATAAATCATAGAGATAATTTGGTATCACTCACAGTGACGTATAAGACTATTAAAATATATTAAAATAAAAGGAAAGAGGCTAGACAGTAAACAATTTAGGCTTTCCTTGCCACATACAACTCTATTGCAGGTAAATTAAGGTTTTTTAAAAAAATAAAATCATGATAGCTACATATATATAAACTATGTAAAAAGCCACTTAAATTTTTTTTGTAATATTAATAATACTGTGCAAAAACATCTGAATAGGCAACAAAATAAATTAAATTGCAGTTGAATTACTTTTCAAATCCAGGTAAACACATTTTCTGCTGGAATTCTATAACTAACAATTAAACAACACATTATCAGTTACTTAGACACTACCAAAAGTTTGAAGTCCCAAAGATCATCAACCAGAAATATTCCAAAGTAAATCTTAGTAAAATGTAACCGGCTTGTTTCTAACTTGTATAGTCTGAGCATAGTTTATTGTTCTTTTCTTTATTCTAATATAAAACTATAGGTATCATAAGAGTGATGCCACATATGAAAATTCTAAAGGTAGAGAGGGGAAAACAATGCAGTGAAATAGGTTTTCAGTAAAGAAGGTAGTTTGCATCAGTCACGTGCAATTAAACCAGTCCTATAATCAAAGTACAATAAGCCTCAGGAGTCCAGCCCTGATTATCTGTGAGTTAGTGATGTGTGAGATGGAATATTCAAGGTGGTAATGTGAAGTGTAACCCTTTGATGAAAGCCAAGAGCACTCACAAGGAGCTTCTAGTGATTTAACGGATAGTAAACTCTCACTCTGGGATTCTAGTGCAATGAGGCACAACGTAATGTGATTTTAGTATACATCGTCAATGATATTTAGAGTGGAGTTGTTTATTCATGGATCAAATTTAAATATCACCCTTTGTGTACATAGTTTTAATCTACTTTTTAAAGTAAAACCTAGAAAAACTATGTTAGATGGTATATCGCTCAGAAACCCTGAGTATTGTCATACATATGCTGTTCAAAGTAGCCCAACTGCAGAAAGGTATGAGTGCTAAAATTAAACGTCTTTGCCAAGTCATGCATCCTGGCACGAGGCAGCATACAATAAAAAGAGATGCCTTTTTATAATTATCACAAAAATGCCATAGAAGCTAAGGCTTTCTTCATTTAGTTTTTCACATTATCAGCATGATCTCAAAGTCTCTTTTTATCAAGTATTAAGAGTCAATAGTTTAGAGAAGCATAGGGTCTAAACACTGTGTCATTCGAAGTTAATTAGCATACTCAGGAACAATTTTGTTACCTGAAAGATGTCATTTCTCGAAAACTTCTAGGTCACATTATAAAATAATTGCTTTATAGTTTCATCTCAATATTCCACCAACGTCTCAGCTCAGTATAATCTGAACCAAATTTATTACTGATCCACTTCAAGCTGCAACTCCTCTTATTTCTTTATTTAAATAATGCATTTTATATCAAATAGCTTAAAACTTCACCAGAGTTACTCTTTTCTCTCACAACCCATTTGTCCCTTTCCCAGAACACAATCTTTTCTTAGTGCCTCCCCACTCTAATTTATCACTTACTTACTGCTACTTACATATATCAGAGATATCGCTCTAATTTTGTCATTTCCCAGGTCAAGCGTCTTTAATGGCTTTTTATTTCCTGTACAATTACTTTTAAACTACTTGCCCTGATATTCAAAGTCATCCATAAACTACCCCATCCTGCCATTTTCAGTTTTACTTTCCAAGATTTACCCCAGAGAAGCTATTTTCCCATGGATGAGCCATGTGGAAGGAAAATGCCTTACTCAAAATGTTTAATAACAACACATTCTTATGCATTCTCAGTATCCAATTCTCAGATACTTATGCATTCTCACCAACAGGTAAAGGAACATGAAAAATGCCCACCAAGTCAAACAAAAGAGGAGGAGATAGGGAATCTACCTGAAAAAGAATTTAGAATAATGATAATAAAAATGATCCAAAATCTTGAAAACAAAATGGAGTTACAGATAAATAGCCTGGAAACAAAGATTGAAAAGATTCAAGAACTGTTTAATAAAGACCTAGAAGAAATAAAAAAGAGTCAATTAAAAATGAATAATGCAATGAATGAGATCAAAAACACTTTGGAGGGAACCAAGAGTAGAATAACGGAGGCAGAAGATAGGATAAGTGAGGTAGAAGATAAAATGGTGGAAATAAATGAAGCAGAGAGGAAAAAAGAAAAAAGGATCAAAAGAAATGAGAACAACCTCAGGGACCTCTGGGACAATGTGAAACGCCCCAACATTCGAATCATAGGAGTCCCAGAAGAAGAAGACAAAAAGAAAGGCCATGAGAAAATACTCGAGGAGATAATAGCTGAAAACTTCCCTAAAATGGGGAAGGAAATAGCCACCCAAGTCCAAGAAACCCAGAGAGTCCCAAACAGGATAAACCCAAGGCGAAACACCCCAAGACACATATTAATCAAATTAACAACAATCAAACACAAAGAACAAATACTGAAAGCAGCAAGGGAAAAACAACAAATAACACACAAAGGGATTCCCATAAGGATAACAGCTGATCTATCCATAGAAACCCTCCAGGCCAGAAGGGAATGGCAGGACGTACTGAAAGTAATGAAAGAGAATAACCTACAAACTAGATTACTGTACCCAGCAAGGATCTCATTCAGATATGAAGGAGAATTCAAAAGCTTTACAGATAAGCAAAAGCTGAGAGAATTCAGCACCACCAAACCAGCTCTTCAACAAATGCTAAAGGATCTTCTCTAGACAGGAAATGCAGAAAGGTTGTATAAACGTGAACCCAAAACAACAAAAGTAAATGGCAACGGGACCACACCTATCAATAATTACCCTAAATGTAAATGGGTTGAATGCCCCAACCAAAAGACAAAGATTGGCTGAATGGATACAAAAACAAGACCCCTATATATGCTGTCTACAAGAGACCCACCTCAAAACAAGAGACACATGCATTTATTTTTAAATAGCACTTATTGAGATAAAATTCACAGTTAAGTCATCCATTTCAAGCATACAATTAATTGTTTTTTAATAAATGCACAGAGTTGTGAAAACATTACCACAATCAATTTTCATCACACTAAAAATTAACCCTATTGTAACCAGTTCTCATTTCCTCTTCATTCTCCAGCCCTAGGCAACCACGATATATCCCCTGGGCACTTCACATAAATAGGGTAATTCACTATGTTGTATTTGTGACTAATTTCCTATACCTTATTTTTAAGTTTATCCATGCTGCAGCTGTGTCAGTACTTCATTTATCTTTATTGGTAAAAAAATGATATTAGTAGGAAACCAACAGTTTTCCAAAGTGGTTGTACCATTTACAGTGTATGAGAGTTCCAGTTTGTCTATAACATTGTTCATACTTGTAATTATCTCTTTGATTATAGTCATCCTTGTGAATATAAAGTATTAATAGTATGTCACTATGGTTTTGATTTTCATTTCCCTGATAGCTAATGATGTTGAGGATCTTTTCATGTACTTATTGGCCATTTACATATCTTTTCTGGAGAACTAACTATTGAGATCATTTGCTAATTGTTTAGTTGAATTACCTTATTTTACTGATTTTTAAGAATTCTTATTCTGTATACAAGGCCATTATAAGATAAATTATTTTCTCCCATTTTGTGGGTTGTTTACCCTCTGTGATAATATTCAACTCACTATTTTTTTTTTGTTGTTGCTTGGGCTTGATATCATATCTAAAAGGCTTTGCCTAACTCAAGGTTTTAAAGAGTTATGCATATATTTTCTTCTAAGAGCTTTATAGGTTAGTTCTTAAATTTAGGCCATTAGACCTATGATTTCTTTGAATTTATTTCTGTGAATAATGTGAGGGAAAAGTCCCATTTTATTCATATTCTCATGAATTTACATTTATCCTAGAACCATCTGTTGAAAATATTTATCTTTCCTTAATACATTTTCTACAAACCTTGACAAAGTAAATTTATTGTGAATGTTAGGGTTTACTTCTGGATTCCTAATAACATTCTATTTATCTATATGTTTGACCTTAGGTCTCTACCATAGAGTATTGATTATTGCTTTGTACTAAGTTTTGAAATTATCATATGTGAGTCGTGCAACTTTATTCTTTTCAATATTGTTTTGGCTCTTCTTGGTTGCTTGCATTTTCAATTTGAGGTTTAGGCTTGATTTCTGCAATGAGATTTCTGCAATATAAGATTTTGATAGGAGGTATGTTGAATCTGTAGATCAATTTCAGGAATATTTTTATCTTAACAATATTAAGTCTTCTGATCCATGAACATGGAGTGTCTTTCAATTTAGGTCTTTAATATCTTCAAAAATGTTTTATAGTCTTCAGAGTATAGGCATATCTTAAAAATATTGCATTTACATTCATGAGATATTGGCCTGTAGTTATCTTTTTTGTGCTTTGTCTGGTTTTTGGTATCAGGTTAATGTTGGCCTCAAAGAATGAGTTTGCTCTCTTCATTTTTATTTTTTGAACTATATGTAAAGAAGTTATATTTTTTCAAATGTTTGGTAGAAATCAGCTATAAAGCCATCTGGACCTGAGCTTTTATTGTATGGGTAGTTTTTGATTTCCCAACCAGCACAGTGGTAAAGAATTGGCCTGACAATGCTGGAGACTCAAGAGACACAGGTTCTATCCCTGAGTGGGAAGATCCCTTGGAAAAGGAAATGTCAACTCACCCCAGTATACTTGCCTGCAAAATTCCATGTACAGAGGAGTATGGCAGGCTACAGACCATGGGATTGCAAAATGTTAGACACGACTGAACATGCACCGCATACGGTTTTTGAATGCTAATTCCATATCTCGTTATAGGTTCATTCAGATTGCATATTACTTCAGTTCAGTTCAGTCGCTCAGTAGTGTCTGACTCTTTGCGACCTCATGGACTGCATGCAGTATGCCAGGCTTCCCTGTCCATCACCAACTCCCGGACCTTACTCAAACTCATGTCCATCTGGTCAGTGATGCTATCCAACCATCTCATCTTCTGTTTTTCCCTTCTCCTCCTGCCTTCAATCATTCCCAGCATCAGGGTCTTTTCAAATGAGTCAGTTCTTTGCATCAGGTGGCCAAAGTATTGGCGTTTCAGCTTCAGCATCAGTCCTTCTAATGAATATTCAGGACTGATTTCCTTTAGGATGGGTTGGTTGGATCTCCCTGCAGGCCAAGGGACTCTCAAGAGTCTTCTTCAACACCACAGTTCAGAAGCATCAATTCTTTGGCATTCGGCCTTAAGTCAGGTTAAATAGTTTGTGTCTTTCTATGAATTTGTCCATTTCAACTAAATTGACTAATTTCTGAGAATACAATCAATCATAGTATATTCTCTTATGATATTTAATTTTTTTTCTATAAGGACAATAATATCCTTTCTTTCATTTTTTATTCTCATAATTTGAATGTTCATTTTTTTTTCTTGGCCAATTTAGCTAATGGATTGTCTAATTTACTGAAATTTCTAAAGAATGAACTTTTGCTATTTTTATTTTCCCTATCATTTTTATTGTTTTTGCAATTAATTTCCATTCTGTTTTTTAAAATTTGCTTATTTCTGCTTGCTTCAGATTTAGTTTGTTATTCAAATTTTCATCATGTATAGACAGCAGATAGGGTAGAAGAATCAGGAGGCAGAAAATGCGCACACATTTGTTAAGGGGTCACAATAGATAATTGATACCTATCATTTTTACTATCTTATGGTGTCCTGCAATAATTACACAAACTTTAAAAGCGGCTGGGAAATGTAATCTCTACCTGGGAAGTCATGTATCCAGGTAAAACTTCAGATTACATTTTTACAAAGAAGAATATAGAGATCAGTGGATAATATTAGGTATGATCAAGAAAAATTAGAAATTGTTAGAATGACTTTAAAAATGAAAAGTTGGAAAGAGTATTTTCTCTCTGATATGAGAAGAAAGTATTAGAATACATTGCCCAGGAGGAAATATAACTACACATAAAAATACAATAGTATAAGAGAATATGCTAATTTTATAATGAGTGAGCATATAATATAAAAAAACAAAAGGATAAAATATTTAAGAAATAGAGTGTGTTGGACTTGTGACTGTTACTATAATTTACCAATTAGATAAATAAGAATCATTGTATACCTAATTTTTTTGAAATATTGATTGAAATCTTATATAGTATTGATTCAATACCAATAAATATTTATTATTCTGAGTTTGTTTTTGCCAAATAAAACTGCTGATATCCTATAATTCTCACATTAAAAGAAATGCTTATTAGGGAATTTCTTTCATTTCAGACCAGAAATCATCTCTGTAGAAATAACTGCATTCTTTCTATTTACAAAAGCGACAACCCACTATATTCCCAAGATGAATTCTAAGTACTGCATTTTGTTATCCTATAGCTCTTTTTAAAAGAACTTGAGTGAAAAAATAATGATATGGTTGTCTCTACTTATATTTATTATTTTATTTCATTTTAAGATGCTCTTCTTAGTAAATTGAAGCTTTTTATTTGTGAAATATATTTAAAGAGCTTTCTTTTCACATAGGTTTCCCTTGGCATTTTAATTAATTGTAAGGTTTTCATATGTTAATTAGTCACTACATATATTCAGCCAAACACAACACAGGGTCTTAGGATAAACCAATAGGGTAAGGTACATTATTGCATTATATAAAACATATATATAAGTCAAAAAGTCCATTTTAGAGAAAGGAAACCCTTGAACACTATTGGTAGGAATGTAAATTGATACAGCCATTGTGGAAAACTGTATGGAAGTTTCTCAAGAGAAGTAAAAATAGAACAACCATATGACCTAGCAATTCCATTTCTGGATAAATGTCCAATAAACCTAAAAACACTAGTGAGAAAAGATATATCCACCCCAGTGTTCATACCAGCATTATTTACAATTGCCAAAACATGGAAACAAACCAAGCATCCATCAATGAATGAATGGATGGTTTATCACATTCTCAATCTACATAATCAAGCATAAAAATGATCATAAGCAAAATATTTCTTATAATGTTGGTACATATACACCATGGAATTTTACTCAGCCGTCAAAAAGAATTCATTTGAACCAGTCCTAATGAGATGGATGAAACTGGAGCCCCTTATACAGAGTGAAGTAAGCCAGAAAGATAAAGAACATTACAGCATACTAACACATATATATGGAATTTAGAAAGATGGTAACGATAACCCTATATGCAAAACAGAAAAAGAGACACAGAAATACAGAACAGACTTTTGAACTCTGTGGGAGAAGGTGAGGGTGGGATGTTTCAAAAGAACAGCATGTATACTATCTATGGTGAAACAGATCACCAGCCCAGGTGGGATGCATGAGACAAGTGCTCCGGCCTGGTGCACTGGGAAGACCCAGAGGAATCGGGTGGAGAGGGAGATGGGAGGGGGGATAGGGATGGGGAATAAGTGTAAATCTATGGCTGATTCATATCAATGTATGACAAAACCCACTGAAATGTTGTGAAGTAATTAGCCTCCAACTAATAAAAAAATTAAAAAAAAAAAACTATATATGCAAAAAAGGTCTAGTTTAAAAGTGTATAAAGGACTTGTACAGAGTTTTAAAGTAATAAATCATACAATGAAACAATGGATGAAGTATATGACCAGGTGATTCAGAAAAGAGGAGTTTAAAATAACCAATGAAAGCATGGAAAGAATGTCAATATCAACAGTAAACATAAAGTCGCACATTCAAATAACAAATTGTACTTCTCAACTTCAAATTAGAGAAAATGAAAGGAATGAAATTCTTTCTACAGTGAGAAGGAGAAAATATAACTCTTACCTTTAAGATGGACTCTTTAATCTTGTCAGCCATGCTAGCCAGCAATCTGACAGCACCTAGTAAAACTAATAATGTGAAAGAATAATCATTTCCACTTCAGGGTACATGCAATTGAATATTTTGTTTTAATTTAAAAAGCAATTGTATAAAAGAATGATTACTGCAGTATTGTTATAAATAATGAAACTTCGAAGTAAACAAAATGCATATTAGTACAGGAATTAACACTATGTAATAATTAAAAATAAATGAATAAATTACACTTCATTGTATATAAAATCCATGGATATATAGCTCTAAGTAATTTTAAGAGGAAAATGGCATATT
Organism: Cervus canadensis; assembly: GCF_019320065.1. Classification (NCBI taxonomy): domain Eukaryota; kingdom Metazoa; phylum Chordata; class Mammalia; order Artiodactyla; family Cervidae; genus Cervus; species Cervus canadensis. The sequence goes on from NC_057415.1 coordinate 25,002,938, forward strand.
GCTTCAACTCCAAAAACATAAAGCAATGGTTTGTTTTAAGCATGCATATATATATATATATATATATATATATTTGTGCATGTGTGTATATATATACACATCTGCGTGTGTGTATGTATATGTGTATATGTATACTTCTAAGAAAATTAACTGTAAAGATATACATTAAACACATGGCAATGTGAATTGTGTGATTTTTCAGGAATAAAAGAGGTAGGGAATAATAAAGGGGTGCAGTGGTGAGTTTCTAAAATAAAAGGAAGTGGCTGCTACATATGACATGAGCAATTCATTAAATGAATAGAAAATATCTTCATGTAAATTTACACATGATAATTATATCATTTTAAAATGTGACATGTACCATTATTTAAAATGCAAAAGTTGAAACAAAATAGTATATAACCAATGGGAATAAGGATACTAAATTATGGTACAGCTTTATTATGAAATAATATATAGCAATGAAAATTATATTACACGAACATTTAGTGTTTTAGGAATTGTTCACAATACTGTGCTATGCTTTAAAGAATGTGCAATAAAATTTAAAGCCATTATCCTAGATATGAAAAAAGTTAGCATCAAAAATAGCACATTTATAGGCAAAAACAGTGTATAATTCCAAAAAGAAATCAATCACAAAATATTGGAAAGTACAGAAAATATTTGAGAGTCTTTTTTTCAAACAAGAATTATTTCTCAAAAGCCTAGAGGTATACAGTCTTGATTGTGACAAGCTCACATTATAGAATGTAGTATGATAGGCTTGGCATCAGAAGTACATGTTTAAACTCAATACCAATATTACAAATTTATTTCAAACTTTTTATCTTGAGGCAATTTCAGCATGCTGAAAAGGATATTTTTTCCCTAAGAACTGAGATTTAGGAATACTTACATCTGAACAACCATGCATTCTGTTATACTACACTAGCCATTCTCTTTGCCTCAGCTAAACTTATTGCACTAAGAATGTGAATAAAATCATTAAAGGTTTCCTAAAGTCTTTTCAGACATTCACTGTTACATAACTCAAGCCTGGAAAATGTAACGATCCTTTACATTTTAAAGTACAGTTAATTGAGGAGAAGCCAGAGGGCTGGGAAATAAAGCAAATTAAATATTAAACATTCAGTCAATATATGAATGAATCAATAATGTTTCAATGATTAATAACAGGATACACTAAAATTTTCTATGTACTTTTGAAATGAGTGTGTATACCCCTTAATTGCAAATGGCATATACAATATCTTGCAGATTACAAAATAATATATAATGCACTATAAGCTTAATTAGTGTTTTAAAAGTGTAATATATATAACATTTATAGCCAAGAAAACTTTGAACAAGGGGAATAAACTAGGTCTTTTCTAAACTTTGCATAAGGGAGAAAAAGAATTTGGACTAAATAATTTTTAACACCTCATTGATGGGGGGAGAGTGGATTTCAGAAACTGATGCCTGTGGTTGGTGACTTGTTATGTAAGTGAATATTGATACAGCTCTGGTCGATAATATTCAGGTAACAAAGGATGTAATAATGTGTCTCTGGTCAATAACTTCTTGTTAAATCTTTTTAGTCCTGTATCTTGAGTGCAAACTCTCTTCTCAAAGAATACTCAGTAAATGGTGAAAGACTTGACATAAAGATTTAAGATTCTAAACTTTCCACAGTAGATATATTTGGGCATCTTCTCAGCCTTTGAAATATTATCTTTATTTTTATTTAAATTAAATTGATTGAATGACCGATTGATTGATTGAAACTGCATCTCACTCAGTTCAGTTCAGTTCAGTTGCTCAGTCGTGTCTGACTCTCTGGGCCCCATGGACTGTAGACACCAGGCTTCCCTGTCCATCACTAACTCCCAGAGCATGCTCAAACTCATGTCCATTGAGTCAGTGATGCCATCCAACCATCTCATCCGCTGTTGTTCCCTTCTCCTGCCTTCAATCTTCAAGCATCAGGGTCTTTTCCAAAGAGTCAGCTCTTCGCATCAGGTGGCCAAAGTATTGGATTTTCAGCTTCAACATCAGTCCTTCCAATGAACACCCAAGACTGATTTCCTTTAGGATGGACTGGTTGGATCTCCTTGCAGTCCAAGGGACTCTCAAGAGTCTTCTCCAGCACCACAGTTCAAAAGCATCAACTCTTAGGCATCTCCCTATCTATCCCATAGCATCAGATCCTCACAGCCAGTGTTATGCCCATGTCCAATTTCACATGACTAATTAGGCTAGTAATAAATACTTTAAACAAGCCACGTGTTCCATCCCATAGGATGATGGAATAGGACACTGGAGACATAGGGATAGTCAGGTCCCCTTGTTGGTCAGTTTTTCTTTCCTATAAATTCAAGGTCCTCAATGAACTACTGATATATTCTGCCATGAAAACAAGAAATAGAAACTGCTTGGCTTTCACATGGAAAAATGCAGTGCGGATGGCAAGCAACAGGAGAGATTGAATCAATTATAAAGTTCTACCAATTTCTGGTCATTCTCCATTTCTGAGGAAAGTATCACTACATTTCAGTTTTAAGCTTTCATTAAAAAACCATGCTTATCACAAATTCTGCTTTGAACAAAAGGTTATTCAGGTTAGTTTTAGTTAGCTCTAAATGTAGTCTAATGAATTCAAATTCTATATTAGAGCAATTGTCAATCATTAATTTTATGGAAATTATTCCCTAAATGCTCCTTAAATGTCAGCCTTAAAAGATACAGTGAAGCAAGGTAACCAACTATGCAGAGAAAGCACCGTTGGTTAGGATTCTAACACAAACTTGTTAAAGCATGGAATATTCTATTTCCTTTATTTCATCTCTCTGCTATGCTATTTCTGAATCTTCAGTTTTTAATAAGGTCATTATAATTAGACTAAGATAAGAACTTTCCCTTTCAGAGACCTAGTCTTTCTTCTTTCTTGGTTTCTTTATATCTTTCCTTGATTCTCAGTGATTAATAACAGTGTCACTGAGACATGTAGATGTTGACTGGCAACATTAACCAGAGGATTCCTGTGAAATAGTCTGAACCAGCTCGTGTAATAAATCATGCCTAATACTTAGGCAACAATGAAACTTCTCTGCTTACAACAGAGGGGCTCTTTTGCTGAGAGAAAAGTAAAACTGAAAGAAAGTCTGAATTACAGCATTAGAGTGACTGAGATTTTTGGCTTGTTATTCATAGATATATCACATCCCCTTCTCAACATAAATTTCTCAATTATTATCAGATAAGTAAATTATTGTTTACTTTTAATCAAGACACTTAAAAGTATAGAATTATAAGATATTACAGCTGAAAAGAATTTAAATATAGTTTAACCCATCATTACTTTTGACAAATTAATAGAAAGAAAATTACTCCCCAGAGGTCACCTAGAAAATTAGTCATATAGCTGAGCTTAAACCTGGTTCTAATAACTCTTTGTACAGCTGTTTCATTTTAAATTATATAACCTTTCAATTGTAAGTAATAATCAATTGCTAAATGAATAATTTATTAGCAATATTTTCTTAGTTCACATTTTTAAAGGCCACTGTGATATAGATTCAGTGTTTTTTTTCCTCCCTTGAGGTTACTATGAAGAATAAATAATATCACAGTCCTTAAGAACAGAGGGATGGATAGAGATTAGAATTACAAATGCTAATCTATTATATAGAGCAATATGTAGTATAATAGCAAAATCAGCAATATAATAAATATACAATATAACCTGGAAGTGCAGGCCAAAAAAAAAAAAAACACATTAGAGAGGAGATAACATTTGACTGAACTGTGAAGTATATGTTTGGGTTTGCAAAGTAGAGAAAGAAAAATTTTGTATTAGTTGGTATTACCATGGTAATAATAATCTCAAGTACTTTAGACACTATCTATGTATCTATCACCTCTATCATCTATCTACATACCTACCCATCTGTTAACAATAAAATCTTATGGGGAAGTTATTTATGCATTAAAAATAAAATGAAGGCATAAAAACCTAGAAAATTAACATTTGTTGCAAGTGTACAGTTAAATGGAAGAAATAGAATTCAAATCTATGGTTGCCTAACTCCAAAATCACTCTTCTGGAAACATGGCACATATAAGCACATACACATGGCCTACGCACAATCACACACTTTAAGGAAACAGAAAAAAAACAAAGAATGCAAAATATAATATTGCAAATTGATTCTTTTGGCTAAATTGATAGCTAAATTATGAAAAATTACTGTTTTCTTAAAATTTTCCCCAAATGTTGTTTTCTCTGTTTCATGATCCATATAAAAAGACAAACAATACAAAAGTATATAGACTTAAAAATAAAGTTGACAGTGAAAGATAATTGTCTAGCTGCTTTACTTGCATATTGATGGTAATGTATTTGAGATGGACAATAGATCCAGGAACAACAGTGAAGGGTAGCAATTTATTTGTATCTATGGGCCTAGCCCTAATATTTCACAAAGATATCTATCTGCAAAAGCTTGTGTGAGTTTTAGGTTTCTAAAAAGTATACTGCTCAGATGATGTCAATACTTAGTATAAAAAGTTTATATATTCAACTAATTTTCAAATTTCCTTTATCAAAAGGGCTTTACTTCACATTTTAGCAATATCAAAATTGATAAATATGCATTGTTTTTCTTTTAATAAAATAGACCTTCTCCCTTACCATTCTCAAATTTCTCCTATCTTGGTATCTGGTTTTAATATTTGATGCATAAATTTAATCTAGACATTTAAACAGTCCTGTTACAAAGATATAGATGTTTCACTATGATTGGCTCCCTTATAAAAAATAAATAAATTGCTTCTAGTGATTAAGACAAATTTAATTATGGAGTGGAATTTAATAGGAGAAATGAAATAGATGCTATGTTACATGATTCTTACAGATATAACTGTGAACAGTTAATCATAAAAAATACACATTAATTTTATGACCTTAAAGTCCATGGGGTCACAAAGAATTGGATACAACTGAGTGAAAAACACACAAATATTACTGAGGTAATATAATATCATTTACAAGTGGTATATCTTGGATTACCCTTAAAAGCACCTTAATTCTCACTGCACATAATTTATTTTTGTTTTCTGGGGTGGGGGCCTTATGTTCCCTATTAAAGCTAGTTGATTCCCTTTAAATTGGTGAGAAAGTTTATATGGTTTGTTTGACTCATTTATGTCTTTTTTCCCCATAAGAGGAAAGTATCTGGGAATAGGACAAATATCATTTTATTACTTTTCAGTATCCTATATTCTTAGATTCAATAAATATGATCTATTTCTCTCTACATTGTATCAGTGTAAGACATATTTCTGAATATGTTTTAAAAATATACTCAATATTAGTCAATGGATAACATATTAACTTTTTTAATATACAAAACTTACTTTCCAACTTTCCAACACTTCAAATAACCCCAAAGTTTTCCCAAGGAGTCACTTTACTTTTCATTGATTTTTATCTAATAGACTTGTAAGGATGAAAGAAAAACATTAAGGGAGGAGAAATTCATTGAAAGATATTAAATCATAGACTATGTTCATATATTATAACAGCTAATCTTTGAACTAAACAAATAAAATTAAAATATTACTTTCATTAAAAATTAGAAATCTTTATGGTACCATATTACTGGGTTTAGAAAAGGCAGAGGAAACAGAGATCAAACTTCCCACCTCCACTGGACCATAGAAAAAGCAAGAGAGCTCCAGAGAAACATCTACTTCTGTTTATTAACTATGCCAAAGCCTTTGACTGATTCATTAGAAAAGACCCTGATGCTGGGAAAAATTGAAGGCAGGGGGAAACGGGAATGACAGGGGACAAGATGGTTGGATGGCATCACTGGCTCAATGGACATGAATTTGAGCAAGCTCTGGGAGATGGTGATGGACAGGGAAACCTGGTGTGCTGCAGTCCACGGGGTCATAAAGAGTCGGACAACTGAGTGACTGAACAACAACAACACTACTATTGCATTAATTAATCATTTAATTTATCATTTTATTATACTGGGAATTCAAATTCTCCAAGATTGAATGAAACATTAAAACACACTTTTTAAAATATTCAACTTCCTAATATTTCCTGATCATTACCCTTTCTTTCTCTATCGTTCTGTATATATATGCAAATTCATTAACTTTAGAAGCTGTCTACTTGACTGAAATGGACAGGAGATAATACAATACAGCTCTATTGCATTTAACTCAGAAATAGCTATTGCTCCTTGCTCTGTAGGGTAAGCCCATCATTTTTCATTTTTTTTCCCTTTGATGACTATCTACCTTCCATGTTATGGGTTTCTTATATCTGTTGACAAAAGCTTTTATGAGCCAGCCAGAATCATACAACTTTGAAGTACTTCATTCCTTTCTCTGTCACATGTATTTAAAAAGAGTCCCTTGATGATGGTCATTAAGGCTATTTATAGTTTATCAAATGTACAAATAATAGAGCAATATCCATCACTGCAAATCTACCAAGTGTTAGTATCTGTGAAAGTAAGTAAATAAGTGTTAGTCGCTCAGTTGTACCTGACTCTTTGCGACCCCATGGACTGCACCCACAAGGCTCCTCTGTCCATGAGATTTTCCAGACAAGGATACTGGAGTGGGTTGCCATTTCCTTCTCCAGGGGATCATCCCAACCCAGGGATACAAACCTGGGTCTCCTGCACTGCAGACAGATTCTTTATCGACTGAGCTACAAGGGAAGCCCAAGTGTCTGTGAAGGAAACATTCTAAAACTAAAATTATGTGCCTAAATATATAGCCTTTATATTAATTTATTTAGATATCAACAACCTTTGCACTAAGAAAAAAATGAACTTTAATACATACACATAACATGTATAAAGGCAAGCATCTGCCACTCTGTCTTGTTCTACTGTAGGTTTTATGTAATAACAGCTAGTTGTTAGTTTCCAGGGAGACAAAATTTAGGGAAATTTTCAGTGTACGTTTCTTATAGCAACACACAAGGGTTTGGCAGTCTGAATGTGCCATGTGGGGAACATTTTCTCCTTAGCTAAAAATGTTTGAAAGCTTGTCCTATTAATAATTTAAAAATAAAATAAACATCCTTTCAATTTTTCTTCCTTTGTATAAAAGTTTGGGTGAATCTTACTTTTGTTGACAATGGAGGAAGTTTGTTAGCTGGTATACTCTCCTGGTGCGGGGTATCATCCACTTCATCTCGACTGGATATGGATGCCAAAGATGTTAGAATATTGCCTGTGGAAGCAGATCACCTGATTCTGAATCCTGGCTCCACCATTTACTGTGAGGCCCTTGGAAAGCTAGTTATCCTCACTGTGTCACATTTCCTCACCTTTAAAGGAGAATAATGATAGCACCTATAGCATATCGCTTTTGTAAGGGTTAAAGGAATATTTAGAGTTCTTAGAATACTGTTTGGAATGAGTATTAATAAGTTTATTCTTGTATAGTGCATCAACATAATTCTAAATGTTTTGCATTAAATCATATCTATGTTAACAAATAGACATTTATTGCTATATTAAACCTAACATTTTGAAACAAAACCAAGAGTCACAGGAAATCATACAATATATATTTAAAATTAAAAATATAATTTCCTGCTTTTGAGGAATTTATGGTCCACTAGAGGACACAAGCCATGTGTACATAAATATGTAGATAAATATGTGCATAAATATGTGTAAATGAATATGTACATAAATATGTGTCTAACAACAAAACACAGCACATATTAGTATCAGATCTGTGACCCAAAAACTTACTCCCTAATAGTGGAAACAGTGTGTCTCATGAGATGTGAAACTGCACTTACTACTAGATCTGTGAATAAACGTTTGAGAGCAAAACATAGCTGTAGATTCAAATTCTATTATTTGTTAAATTAAAATACGGGATGATAAATTCTCCAAAAGCCCTTCCAACTTTAAAATTCCATTTGTTTTAAATCTATGAACAAGTGCTACATTGGAGAAGGGAGTTAAATTGAGTGTTCATAGTCAAATTCACGTGGGAATTATTTCTAGAAAGTTGTGCTGCATAACAACTTACCTTTACTGTGCTTGTTATTATTTTTATGTATTTTTCACTAAGGATATGGTTCAGTTCAGTTCAGTTCAGTCACTCAGTCATGTCTGACTCTGCGACCCCATGGACTGCAGTAAGCCAGGCTTCCCTGTCCATCACTAACCCCCACAGCTTGTTCAAACTCATGTCCATAGAGTCGGTGATGTTGTCCAACCATCTCATCCTCTGTTGTACCTTCTCCTCCTGTCTTCAATCTTTTGCAGCATCAGGGTCTTTCCAAAGAGTCAGTTCTTCGCATCAAGTGGCCATAGTATTGGAGTTTCAGCTTCAGTATCAGTCCTTCCAAAGAATACCCAGGACTGATTCCTTTAGGATGGACTGTTTGGGTCTCCTTGCTGTCCAAGGGACTCTCAAGAGTCTTCTCCAACACCACAGTTCAAAAGCATCAATTCTTCAGCCCTCAGTTTGCACTATAATCCAACTCTCATATCTATACATGACTACTGGAAAAACCATAGCTTGACTGGATGGAACTTTGTTGGCAAAGTAATGTCTCTGCTTTTTAATATGCTATCTAGGTTGGTCATAGCTTTTCTTCCAAGAAGCAAGCGTCTTTAAATTTCATGACTGTAGTCACCATCTGCAGTGATTTTGGAGCCCCCCAAATAAAATCTCTCACTGTTTCCATTGTTTCCCCATCTATTTGCCATGAAGTGATGGAATCAGATGCCATGATCTTAGTTTTCCGACTGTTGAGTTTTACGCCAACTTTTTCACTCTCCTCTTTCACTTTCAACAAGAGGCTCTTTATCTTTTCTTTGCTTTCTGCCATAAGGGTTGTGTCATCTGCATATCTGAGGTTATTAATATTTTTCCTGGAAATCTTCATTCCAGTTTGTGCTTCATCCAGCCCAGCATTTCGCATGATGTATTCTGCATATAAGTTAAATAAGCAGGGTGACAATATACAGGCTTGACATACTCCTTTCCCAATTTGGAACCAGTCTGTTTTTCCACGTCCAGTTCTAACTGTTGCTTCTTGACATGCATACAGATTTCTTAAGAGATATGTAAGGTGGTCTGGTATTCCCATCTCTGAGAGAATTTTCCATAGTTTGTTGTGATTAACACAGTCAAAGGCACTGGCGTAGTCAACAAAGCAGAAGTAGATGTTTCTCTGGAAATCTCTTGCTTTTCATATGATCCAGGAGATGTTGGCAATTTGTTATCTGGTTCCTCTGCCTTTTCTAAATACAGCTTGAACATCTGAAAGTTCACAGTTCACATATTGTTGAAGCCTAGCTTGGAGAATTTTGAGCATTACTTTACTAGTGTGTGAGATGAGTGCAATTGTGCAGCAGTTTGAACATTCTTTGATATTGCCTTCCTTAGGGATTTGAATGAAAACTGACCTTTTCCAGTACTGTGGCCACTGCTGAGTTTTCTAAATTTGCTGACATATTGAGTACAGCACTTTCACAGCATCATCTTGTAGGATTTGAAACAGCTCAACTGGAATTCCATCACCTCCACTAGCTTTGTTTATAGCGATGCTTCCTAAGGCCCAGTTGACTTCGCATTCCATGAGTATGGCTCTAGTGTGTGATCACACCATTGTGGTTATCTGCGCCATGAAGATCTTTTTTGTACAGTTAAGGATGTGGTAGGCTTGACATTAAATATTTTAATGTCATCTAATAGCTTTCTTGAATCATACAATCACAATTTTTAATGACTAATTTTAATACCATCACTGACTCAATGGACATGAGTTTAACTCCAGGAATTGTTAATGGACAGGGAGGCCTAGTGGGCTGCAGTCCATGGGGGTCACAAAGAATCAAACACAACTGAGCTACTGAACTGAACTGAATTTTAATATACTATGCCATCAATATAATCTTTTATGAAAAATCAAGTGGCTTCTTTGCTGGCTTGTCTTTAAAGAAATTCAATATAGTTGAATGGTCTGTAAATGGGTAAATTGAAGTATTATAAGGACTAACATATCCAGAAGGATGAATTTTTGTAGCAAGTAGAACTAGAACAATCTTATTTCTAATAAACAGGAGCCAGAATATGACCTTGACTCTACCAGTCAGATGAAACCCCCAAATCCATAGTAGACAGACAGCAACCAGAGAAGGAGGACAACACGCAGACTCCATATCCTCGTAGAGGTTCTGGAATAGAGCCAATGTTTGGCTTTAGGTGTAGAGTCGTGGAAGAGTAGTGATGGGGTCACATGCACATCATTTGTATTGCCCGCTGGGTATAGTGACAAGTAGCAGTGAAATCCATGCTGTAAAGGGATGGCTGTGAAACACTGCAACACTCAGAATTGATGCTTTCAAACTCTTGATAGTCCCTTGGATAACAAGGAGATCAAATTAGTCAATCCTAAAAGAAATCAACTCTGAATATTCATTGGAAGGACTGATGTCTGAAACTGAAACTCCAATACTTTGGCCACCTGATGTGAAGAGCCGATTCATTGGAAAAGACTCTGATGCTGGGAAAGATTGAGGGCAAGAGGAGAAGGGTGGGTGACAGAGGATGAGATGGTTGAATGGCATCACTGACTCTATGGACATGAGTTTGAGCAAACTCAGGGAGATAGTGAAGGAACAGGGAGGCTTGGTGTGCTGCAGTTCATGGGGTCACAAAGAGTCAGACTCGACTTAGTGACTAAACAACAATTTGGATTAGTAATTATTCTGCATTATTACACAGTACTTATCTTCCTTTAAATCTACCTTTCATAGTTTTACTAGAATTATCTTACTAAAGATATATGAATGTTGCAATCTCCTGCTTAAAATAATTTTTTATGGTCATCAGTTTTAAAAGTAGTTATTTTGTATGACTTATCTATGTTAAGTCTGTTTTATGTACTCATGGATAGGATAGTCTTACATCAGCTGGATATAAACAGCTGCAGCCTTATAACCCAACAGAGTGAAGGCTTCGAATTAATGTGAAAATGGATATTCATATCAAAACATAGGACTCCAAGTAGTATAATCAATCTCATGATATATTTTATCTGTAAGGAAAGACAGATGCTTAGAAATACCCCAATTTTTCATATAGTGATTAAGGGAATGACAGGAAGGTCAGGGAAATGAATGGGAAAACTTAGAGAAATAATTTTAACTATGTTTGGTGAAGCTATATACGGTTAGATATTTCAGACTAAACTTAGAGTGACAGAGAATTTGTATCCTCACAAAATTATATCACAAATCTCTACTGTGTAAGCAGCTCTAAATAATCATACAGACAACATGATCTACTTAGGAAAGACATTCTCCTTCCCTCTTTTGACTCTCTGTTCTAATTTAATTAAATCATAATCAAATTGACCATGGTAGAGGAATAAGAGATTATACATAAGCTTATCCACATGGAATTAGGATCACTTAGACTGATCTTTCTACTATCATGGCCTGTAGGTGTGACTAAGAAAAATGGCTCATATGACACTGGAGAAACAGTTAGCTATTTATTGCAAATTAATTATATTTAGACTCTCTACTTTATGATCATGAACTGATTTGTTCTTGCCAAAACATAAAAAAAAAAAAGTTAAGTGTTATAGTAAGTTTCACAATTTAAAAGTTAGAGAACATCAGTACTGAGTTATGAGAGAAATTCATGAGGAGTCGATGGATATCTTACAAACTATAGTCAGATATTGCAGTGATAATTTTCAGACAATGGGCACTCATATTCTCAATCATAACAGAAAGAATAACTCTATATTAGATGAATATATTTTTAGAAGTGTATCTATGTATTGATGCTTAATTTTTTTGAACAAAGAAAAGCAAGGACTAGACCAGGCATGTATGATTATTTTCACTCTGTTTGGACTATGTTCCATTAAAATCCCCCCAGGAAGTTAGCTCCTTTAGTGTGCAATTATTATTTGTCATTCAGTTTAAGTGTTGTACGTACTGGGACTAAGGAAGCAGTGTAGTAGTCTCCTGGTTGTGTCTCCCTTTCAGCTAATTCCCCTGACTATTGCCCAGGGATCACCTATTACTTTGGATTTAATTTACTCTAAGATTGTAGTTTACTTATTCTATGTATTATTGTTGAAGGTTACTTTTATCATAGACATCTTTGTTGTAAGCATTTTACAACAAACGTTTTGGATACAGAACTGAGTGTCCATAAGGCAATTTTGTCATAAAAGATTAAATAGCAAAAAATAAAATGAAAATTTTAATAAAATTAAAAAGAAAATGATATGAGAAAGAATAAAATTTAAAAGGCTTTATTGTGAAATATAAAATATTTGAATACTTTAAAAATGTGTGTAGATTCATGACAATGTGCTGTGCTTAGCCACTCAGTCATGTCTGACTCTTTGCACCCATGGACTGTAGCCCATTAGGCTCCTCTGTCCTTGGGATTCTCCAGGCAAGAACATTGGAGTAGGTTGCTATGCCCTCCTCCAGGGTATCTTCCCAATCCAGGGATCAAATCCAGGTCTCCTATTGCAGGCAGTTTCTTTATTGTCTGAGCCATCAGGGAAACCCAAGAATACTGGAGTGGGCTGCCTATCCTTTTTCCATGGGATCTTCCTGACCCAGAAATCAAACCAGGGTCTCCTGCATTGTAGGCAGGTTGTTTACCAGCTGAGCTACCAAGGAAGCCAAGATTCATGGCAATACTGCACAAATAACTGACTTTACATTGTGGATTGTATCTAAGCATTTGTCTTAGAAGCTTTCCATTCATAGTAAACTTTTCTTTTTCTGCTCGTTGACTTTTCTTCTTCTTCTTCAGCATTGCACTTTTTTCTGTTTTACTAAAATTTCTTCCTTTATTAAGAGAGGTATCAGGGTTTTCTAGTCTGTTGACGTTATATTTTCTCATTGCTGAATGATTATGGATTTGTTTTTTTGAAAATACATATTCCAGTTACTTTTGAGTGATTTGGGGTGTGACCATACTCACTTTCAACATCTTCAAGATAAGTTTCATTTTATGAGACTAAAACAACTCTCATGGGCAACCATAAGCCAATGATTAAATGTGGTGTGCAAATTACAGCAATACAAGATTCCATTAAGGGGCTATATTGAATCAGAACTTCCCACTAGGTTATCTGATACATTTTCCGATTTGTATCACAATCTGAAGACCTGCTCAATCTTTGTCTGTCTCTCTTCTCTTTCACAGGTTTCAAAGTGGGCTTATTCTGCCAAATTCAGCCCTCCCCTCCTCTTTTATCTTTCACTGGAGTTATTGCTCAACAAAGGGAAAAAAAATAAGTTTACTAACTCCTACTCAGTATCTGCTTCCTGAAGGACCAGCTGAAACACTACTGATGTAAATGAAAATTTTTAAATCTGAAATCACATAAGACTATGAAATATTTTGAAGTGTGAAATGAATGCAGATATATGCTCAGTTTTGAACTGATAACCACATTTCACTTGGTACTTTTTAGTCAGCCTTTTGCTTAAGGCTCCAGATGTTGGGAAGTTCCTCTGGAGAAGGGAATGGCAATCCACTCCAGTATTCTTGCCTGGAGAATTCCATGGACAGAGAAGCCTGGCAGGCTACAATCCATGGGGTTGCAAAGTCAGACATGGCTGAGCGACTAACGCATAAACACACACACACACACCCCAGATGTTTAGACTTTCATCTGGCTAATTTTCTTATTTTCTAATAGATGTAGCAGTTATATCCACCTTTGTATTAATTTTATCAAAGAGCAATTTTTAAAAAAGCTTTAGCATGGATATATTATTTGTTGTTATGATTCTAAATTAATCTTACATTTTTTCCCCTCTGAAATATGTGTGGTGTCACATTAATACTTATATATTAATTTCTCAGCAACATTAACAGTTGCTTCATTATTATAGCTGTAATTCTTATGTTCGTGTTCCACAGAGGATTTCACCACACAGGCCAAAACTTAGTCTCCAACTGTAGTCTCTATAATTGGATCTGTTATTATCACAAACGGGAAAAAAAAATGAGTTTTAAAGCACAATTCACTGAACCCTTAAGAAATAATGATTCTGGAAACAAAGTGAAAGCAAATCAAGATATTGTTCACTCTACTGTTATTCATAATTTTAAGATATCTGTTTCTCTCCTCTTTCCCTTCTATCTCCCCTCTCCCTATTTTCCTCCTCTACTTGAAATATTTAGTCCAACAATTGTTAAGTTTGGCGTGGACATGGTGAGGAGTCAGGGGAGCCAGATTAGAAAGTCAGAACCTAAGTAAGAGGAAGAAGATATCCATGTGATAGGAAGTGGAAGTGATGCTAACCAGATGCAGGATGTAAAAATCTGATCCTGAAGAGAGGGCATTCATGTGAGAGGAAGCTCAGGAAGAGGACAAAGAACAAAGAAGCTAGCCTAATGCTGATTACACTTGCCAATTTAAGTATCAAAATAAATAATGATAATAAAATCTGATACTCCTTTAATAAAATAGGAGTTGATGAGTCCATCCTGATGTAAAAGAATACATGAATAATTTGAAAGTTTGATGAAGACTGGAATATTTATACACTTTAAAAGTACTTTTCTATAAAATAATCATTAATTACAGAGTAAAACCAAAGTACTTTTACAATGGAGAATCCAGTGAGATTCTACTTAAGAGAGCTAGGTAATAGAAAAGTCAAAATGCTATGCCATCAGATAGAACGTTTTGAGAAGAAAACACCATTACATCTCTGATATTCCTGCCTAAGAGGCAAAACTCAAATTGAATAACATTTTACAAACAATATTGCCTGAATTCTCAAAAGCTTCATAGTTATGAAAATCAAATAGAGATAGACAAATTATTCCAGATCAAAAGAGACTGAAGAGATCTTATTACTAAGTATAACACCAGATTCTGGAGTGTCTATTTTGTTGTAAGGACATTATCGGGACTATTGGAGATAGCTTATGAAGAGGCAGTAGGAATATATTATTGTCAATTTCCTGATTTTGTGGTTACAGTGTGATTATATAGGAGAATGTTTTCGTTTGTAGGAACCAGAGACACAAATATGAGACTGTAATGGGACATGATGCTATCGAACCTGTGTCTTCCACATCTTCTGCATTAGCAGGGGGATTCTTTACATCCTTAGGAAGGCTGTGATGCCAGCAACCATTTCCCAAATGAAATTTACTTCCACAAAAACTAAAGGTTATGACACAGTAATTGAAATTTTTCTGTAAATTAAAGCCATGAAAGGAAAAAAATACTGTTTAAAGATACCTGAACAAATCTCAATATAGTATGGGAAAGTATAGAGACAGCGTCAGAAATAAATGAAGGTAGTTATACTGTGATTTATTTATTTAAATTAAATATATTTTATTTATTTAATAATAAATTAAGATACATAATTCCTGATTCCTAGGAAATTTAATAGAATAACATTACTGAAAGCTAAAATTTTAATAATTATTTCCAAATCCTATAAACTTACTTTTCTCAACTTTTTATAGTATCATTGCATGTTAATAAAATAAAGATATTCTTGAAAATATCATATATCTCTTATGAGGGTCAAAAGACAAAAATGAATGAAAACAGTTTTAAAACACTCATGTCAATAGATATTTTCAATAATCTATTAGGGAAGAGTTTTATAAGAAGTATTTCTCCTAGAAAACTGCAGTTATACAGAGCTACAGAGGAAGTTGTACAAGTCAAAGACAAAGAGGAAGAACTAGTCTGCTCCAACAATGATCTAACTGTAAGAACTTTTCTTTTTACATTTAAGATGAACAAGTGTAGAAATAAGAAGTACAGAAAATTACACATAGAGAAGGAGGGAAGAAATTTGCCCAACATACATGACCTTCAATCTTAGTTAAAATATACCTTTTAATTAAGAAAATGAATCAAGCTATAATATTGATAAAGGTAGATAAACTATTTCCCTGTGTAAGAGAGACTACTATCTGCCATAAGAGAAATAATAGAAAAAAGAAACATCAAGAAGAAATGCATAGAAATGGAAAGACAGTTGACTTATATAATTGGGAATCTACACTTAGGTTTACTTCATTTATCTGTAAGTTTTTTTAAATAAAAGCAACTAAAATGTAGTATCAAGTTCATTTAAACAAAAACAGTACTTTCTAAAAGAATATTATAGAGCTCCTAGAAACTGTGGAATGAGGCAGAGAGCTAAACAGCAGTGAACCATGACAAAAAGGATCTACAGAGCTGATTGCTTGAAAACACTGCTGCTTTATCTGCTGAATATAAATACCATGTTTGCAATGCTAGCTTCAGTGACACTAGACGGTAGGGATGCTGCTGCTCCATCAGAAATGGTTTGGTGAGGTTGCTGTTTATTTGTGTCTCTATTTTATGATACAGTATTGGGGGAGGGTATATCTGAGTGGTAGTCATTGCATGTTTTTTTTCATTTGGGGAAGTTAGACTGCACACAGTGTGGAAATGGGTTATTGAAAGGAAATAAGGAGCTGTTTCAAGAATGCTGCATAGTAGGAAAAGGGGCACATCCACTAGAAGTTATCTAAATATTTTTGGTTCTTTAGTTCTAGAGGTTTATAAATACTCATGCATACATAAATGCACACATATAGTTGAGAAAGAATATAAATTGCTATTAATATATGCATATATGTACTGTGTATGTTGTGTTTGTATGTTAAAGGAACAGTCAGTCAGTTTTTGACATGGAAAATACTCAAGAAAGTCGATAAATAAGGTTTCAAAAATCTGTACAATGTCTATATAAACTGTGTGTGTGAAAATAAAAAAGATGCCAGGAGTACATGATAATTCAATTAAAGCAACACTGGACACAGGGTCCTTCTATCTGCATATCCCTCCATTTGACCACACGAATTTTCACCACAATACTTTACATTGCTAATGTAAAGAAAAAATGAATTATACTCTTCATATTCTACTTAAGAAAAAATAAAGGCAGAATTTTGAACTTGCCCAATAATTTTGATATAATATTGTTCTATATATATCAAAATTCTTGAGCAAGCAATTAAAATTCTAGGAATTTATGTTTCAGTAAATAATTATGTGCAAAATTATTTAGATAAAAGCATGTTCATAATTATTTAGATAAAAACATGTTCCTCTACATCAGAATTGGTCTTGATAGGAAAAGATTAAAATGGGAAAATAAACACTCCAGGTACATTGATATAAGAATGAAATATAACTATTAATACAATGTTGCTTATGTTCACAAAAGACTTGTCTCAAGTGTTCACAGTAACATCATTCATATTAGCTGAAAATTGGAAACCACTCAAATGGATTACAAATTATGGCATATTCATATAGTGAAATATTACTCAAGAGTAAAAACTGAACTAGTAATATATGAAATATGAATGAAAGTCATATACATTATATTGAGTGAAAAAGCTGGATACAAAACAATAGATAGTTTATGATTTAATTTTTATTAACTCCTAGAAAATACAAAAGCAATCTCTAGTGACAGAAATTGGATTAGTGGTTGCTAGACACAGGAGAACCAGATGGGACAGTTGGCATTAGTGATTACTAAGAGGCAGAAGGCAACTCTCTTCAGGGAGAGGAAACAACTTTTTATCGTGATTGGGGTGTTCATTACATGAGTATACTGCCAACATTGGGGAGTGTCAGAGGGAATGACAAGTGTATATTCATACATTTATATATTAAGGGCTTCCCAGGTGGTTCAGTGTTAAAGAATACACCTGCTAATCAGGAGACTCAGGTTCAATCCCTGGGTTGGGAAGATCCCCTGGAGATGGAAATAACAACCCTTTACAGTAAACTTGACTGGGAAATCCCATGGACAGAGGAGCTTGGTAGGCTACAGTCCACGCGATCACAAAAGAGTCAAATATAACTTAGCAACTAAACAACAAATAAAGTATATGTTAAAAGTCATTGAGAATTATATTGTCTCTAAATTATACTTAAATAAAGATATTGATGGTTTAGAGATGAATGTTTTACATGGAAAATACTTAAGAAATATTGTCAATAAATAAGATTTCAAAAATCTATACAGTGTATATAAAAACTGTGTGTGTGTAGATAAAAAATGCCAAAAGTACATAGACTACTATGTTTGTATTTATTGACATTAAAGTTTTCAAATGTTATGTGTTTACTAGTTTTCTATAACTAATAGCATTAAAATAAAAACATAAGTATTATACAAGAAATTATTTGGGACTGTAAATCAGAACACCTGGAATTTTAAACAGTATATTTTGTAAGAAAAAGCAAATACATTCAAGTGTTAGTCACTCAGTTAGTTAGTGTTAGTTAGTTGTGTCCGACTCTTTGTGACCCCATGGACTGTAGCCCACAAGGCTCCTCTGTACATGGACTTCTCCAGGCAAGAATACTGGAGTGGGTGGCCATGCCCTTCTCCAAAGGATCTTCCTGACCCAGGGATTGAACCCATGTTTCCCACATTGCAGGCAGATTCTTCACCATTTGAGCTACCCAGGAGGACCTGAAATATATTCAAAGTAGTCTCAAAAACATCAACAGATGATTCAATCCATTGCTTTCTCCACTTTACTAAACGAAAACTCTGGCATTCCTCCTTTTACTTTTGGGGGCAAGGCTCTAAAATAGCAATTCATCATTCCAGTTTCACACATTTGTCAATAATCACTTATCTCTGTTTCTTTGGTCTCAGGTTCGAAACAGAATTCAATCACTGCTATTGCAAAACCAAACCTATTTCCCTAAACTCAAAGAAATGGCTCAATTAACTATTTAATAAAATTTATGTGTTAGAATTGACAAATGAATCTTAAAAAAGAAAAATCCTTTCAATGCCAGTTAGTGTTAAAAGAATTGACAGATGGAAATGTTGATTCTAATTGATTTTTATTTACAATTGCTTCATCTGATCTTTTCACAGATGTGTGGTGAAATTTGTCTCCTATAGAAAATATTTTATTTTGGAAGAGGGCTAAATATTTAGTTTTAATCAACCATATAATGCACATTTAATCAAGTCCATATTTGGGGGGAAATTAGGAGTTTAGCTGATTTGTTTTCAATATCAAGGCAGTGGCCATCTCTAAATTCTGACAACACAGCTAGAATAAAAGCTTCAATAAGAAAGAGGCTTTTGCTATTGTGTGCATTAAATATTAAAATGCAGGACACTTTATGCAGGCAATAGAAGGCTATCAGTTAATATTTATGGATGGCTGATGGGTGTGTTGTTGTACTTGTTCAGTTGCTAAGGCACATCTGACTCTGTGATCCCATGAACTGCAGCATTCCAGGCTTCCCTCTCCTTTACTATCTCCTGGAGTTCGCTCAAATTCATGTCCATCGAGTCAGTGATACTGTCTAACCGTCTCATCTTCTGCTGCCTTCTCCTTTTTCCTTCCATCTTTCCATCATCAGGGTCTTTTCCAATGACTCAGCTCTTTACATCAGGTGGCCAAAATATTAGAGTTTCAGCATCAGTCCCTCCAATGAATACTCAGAGTTGATTTCCTTTAGAAGTGACTGATTTGATCTTCTTGTAGTCCAAGGGACTCTCAAGAGTCTTCTCCAGCACCACAATTCAAAAGCATGACTTTTTTTTGTGCTCAGCCTTTTTTATAGTCCAACTCTCACATCCATAAGTGATTACTGTCAAAACCACAGCTTTGAGTATATGGACCTTTGTTGGCAAAATGATGCCTTTGCTTTTTAATACACTAAATTTGTAATAGCTTTCCTTCACAGCTGAAGTCACCATCCACAGTGATTTTGGAGCCCAAGAAAATAAAATCTGTCACTACTTCCACCTTTCCCCCATCTATTTCCCATGAAGTGGTGGGACCAGATGCCATTATCTTAGTTTTTTGAATGTTGAGTTTTAAGCCGGCTCTGGCACTCTTTTTCTTTCACTCTCATCAAGAGACTCTTTAGTTTCTCTTTACTTTCTGCCTCTAGAGCAGTAGCATTTGCCTATCTGAGTGTGTTGATATTTCTTCTAGTAATCTGAAACCAGCTTTGAGTCATTCAGCCTAGCATTTCGCATGATGCATTCTACATATAAATTAAATAAGCAGGGTGAGTATGTATAGCATTGATGTACTTTTTTCCCAGTTTTGAACCAGTCCATTTTTCCATGTTCAGTTCTAACTATTGCTTCAGTTCAGTTCAGTTGCTCAGTCGTGTCCGACTCTTTGCGACCCCATGGTCTGCAGCATGCCAGGCCTCCCTGTCCATCGCTATTTCAAGTCCTAAAAGATGATGCTGTGAAAGTTCTGCACTCAAAATGCCAGCTAACTTGAAAAACTCAGCAGTGACCGCAGGACTGGAAAAGGTCAGTTTTCCTTCCAATCCCAAAGAAAGGCAATGCCAAAGAATGCTCAAACTACCACACAGTTGCACTCTTCTCACATGCTAGTAAAGTAATGCTCAAAATTCTCCAGGCTTCAACAGTGTGTGAACCATGAACTTCCAGATGTTCAAGCTGGATTTAGAAAAGGCAGAGGAACCAGAGATCAAATTGCCAACATCGTTTGTATCATCGAAAAAACAAGAGAGTTCCAGAAAAACATCTACTTCTGCTTTATTGACTATGACAAAGCCTTTGACTGTGTGGATCACAACTGTGAAGTCTTAAAGAGATTGGAACTGTTGTTTCTTGATCTGCAATAAGGTTTCTTAGGAGATAGGTAAAGTGGTCTGGTATTATCATCACTTTAAGGATTTTCCACAGTTTGTTGTGAGCCACACAGTCAAAGGCTTTAGCATAGTCAATGAAGCAGATATTTTTTCTGGGATTCTGTTGCTTTCTCTATGATCCAGTGAATATTGTATATCTGGATATTCTCAGTTCACACACTACTTAAGTTTAGCTTGAAGGATTTTGAGCATAACCTTGCTAGCATGTGAAATAAGCACAACTGTAGTTTGTGTATTCTTGTCATTGTCTTTTTGGGGATTGGAATGAAAACTAACCTTTTCCCATCCTGTGGCCACTGCTGAGTTTTCCAATTTTGCTGAAATATTGAGTGAAGCAGTTTAACATCATCATCTTTTAGAATTTGAAATAGCTCAGCTCAAATTCCATCATCTGCACCAGACTTGTCTGTTGTAATGCTTCCTAAAGAAGCACTTGAGTTCAGACTCCATAATGTCAGGCTCTAGGTGAGCACCACACCATCATGGGTATCTGGGTCATTAAGACCTTTTTTGTATAGTTCTTTTGTGTATTCTTGCCACCTCTTTTAATCACTTCTGCTTCTGTTAGGTCCTCACCATTTCTATCCTTTGTCATGCTATCCTTGCATGAAATATTCCCTTGTTATTTCTGACTTTCTTGAAGAGATCTCTAGTCTTTCCTATTCTATTGTTTTCCTCTTCTCCTCTGCATTGTTCATTTAAGAGTGGACAAGGACTAAAACTGGATTCCCTGGTGACTCAAATGGTAAAGAATTTGCCTATAATGCCTATAATCAAACCTGAGTTTGATTCCTGGGTTGGGAGGATCCCCTGGAGAAAGACATGGCAACCCACTCCAGTATTCTTGACTGGGAAATCCCGTGGATGGAGGAGCTTGGTGGTCTACAGTCCATACTGACTAAATTAAAAGCAATGAATGTAGGTGTTGTGTACATAGCTGGAGAAAATTTCCACTGCAGCCACTGACATAGTTTTCCAAAATTCTAGCCTATGTATTTGTCTCTCAATCCAACTCAATCTGATATTTTATCATTTATTCCATCATAATTTTGGTTCCTAATCATTTATTATTAATACACTTTCTAATTTTTCTATTATCTCTGCATGTAAAGGAAAAACAAAAAATTTGTTCCTTTTTATATCCCAGTGACTAGAAGAAAATAAGAATTAAACTGCTAATTAAATGAATGAATAGATGTCCTAGGTACAGAAAATATATTTCATTTGTGATGACCATATCTAGAAATAAATTTCTCTTGTATGCCTGGTCACAATGGAAAAATAATGGCTGGAACAAAAATAAGTGTCTTTAGAGGTTATTTTGACCCCCTAATCTTTCTGAAAATTGTTGTCTGATTTGACAATGGATAAAATAATTTGTAAATTATAATCTTCATTTTATAACACTTCTTTCCATCATTAGGTTGGCACAGGACATTTTATACCTAAACTTTCCCAATTTTCATCACCACTCATTTTCTTATTCAAATAGAACTATGCTATGAGTTTCATATAGGTAGTCAAGTATATGTGCAGTGTTGTTAAATATATAGAGAGAGTAGTTATGGTATAAATGATTTAATTTGTGCAAAAGTATTACACTACAAATATTATTCCCTTTCTATCACCCAGAATCATGTGTGCATTCTTACAGTCCTTGAGAGACTTTTTCTAGGATATATACCTAGAAGTGGAATTGCTAAGCCACAAAGCAAACATACATTTATTTTCAATAAATAATGCCAGATTACTTTCCAAGACAACTGTGTTTATCCTCCTTAGAGAAGTATCTGAAGTTTCTCTTTCCTCACATCTTTTGTGATCCTTGATAGTATACTCCAATGTGGTATTTTGTTATTCTAAAATATGATGTGCTATCCCTCTCAAAACCCAAGTGAAAACACACCTTGTTATTAAAAAATATATATTGATTTATTTGGCTGAATCGGTTCTTCATTACATCACGTGGGATCTTTGTAGCAGAACACCGGTTCTCTAGTTGTTGCATATGGTCTCAGTAGTTGCAGTCTTGGGATTGTAGCTCCACGGCATGTGGGATCTTAGTTCCCCAACCAGGGATGAAACCTGATTCCCCTGCATTGAGAGGCAGATTCTTAACCACTGACAATCAGGGAAGTCCCAATCTTTGTTATTTTAAGTCACTGAGTTTTGGACTTTTCTTACCAAAACATTACCTGTTATGACTGATTCAATGATTCTTTAAGTTTTCACTCTGTTAAATGTTTACAGTCATATCAGATATGTGGCCCTGAGGTTGTTAAGCTCAAGGCTGTACTTTGGCAATTTGGATATCGAAGGCATATTTGCTTGTTACCACATTACCAACTATCTATGGTGGAAAGTGAAAAGAGTGCTGGAGTGCAACATCAGTCAACCGTGAGCATCTTAAATGCCTATTAGGGTCTTCCCTGGAAGTCCAGTGTTTAAAACTCTGTGCTGCCAAAGCAGGGATCATGGGTTTGATCCTTGGTAAGATCCCACATGCTAAAGAGCAAAAGATAAAAATATAAATAAAATAAAATGACCATTATTCAATGTAATCCCTACAATTATTTATAACAGATCATTACTTTGGAGTTGCCCAACTACAAAGCCTGCTAATACATGGCATGCCTCTAATTCTCTATTGAAGTGGTTATATACACATACAGCCAAAGTGTTTTGCAGAAAATGTTCAATTCTTGAGTATGTAATGTCTGATTCAGTTAGAGGAAAATCTTGATTAAAGCAATAGCAATCAAAGTACTGGTCAAAGCAGTAAGAATAACCACTATCTTTATGTAGTTTCATAAATAGTTTCAATTTAGTGTACTCTACAATTAGAAGTTGCTTTTGAACTGTGGTGTTGGAGAAGACTCTTGAGAGTCCCTTCAACTGCAAGGAGATCCAACCAGTCCTTCCTAAAGGAGATCAGTCTTGGGTGTTCACTGGAAGGACTGATGCTGAAGCTGAAACTCCAATACTTTGGCCACCTCATGCAAAGAGTTGACTCACTGGAAAAGACCCTGATGCTGGGAGGGATTGGGGGCAGGAGGAGAAGGAGACGACAGAGGATGAGATGGCTGGATGGCATCACTGACTCGATGGACATGAGTTTGAGTGAACTCCGGGAGTTGGTGATGGACAGGGAGGCCTGGCGTGCTACGGTTCATGGGGTTGCAAAAAGTCGGACACGACTGAGCAACTGAACTGAACTGAACAATTAGAAGTAAATCAGAGCAGTAATAAGCTGTCACAATTTCAATTAATCATGACCTTTAATTAAGCATAGCAATGGAAGAGCTACTCTCTTAAAACCATTAGAGTTTATGCTACTAAGTGGGTTAGAAACAGCATAAAGTAAGCATTTTGCTGAAGAGAAAGCAAGGAAATAAGGCAGATTAAAAAATATATTTTACTGAACTTCTGCTTTTTTACTCTACATTTTATTCTTTACCACAAACATAAAATTCAAAGTAAAATTTTGTAGTTTCTTACTCTTTAACTGACAGTAAGGTAGTTATTTATATTTCTCCTTTCTTGGCTTTACAAATTAGATAGTAGGAATAATAAATATCTGTGGTATAGGTAGTTGTAAAAGGATAATTAGTTGCATACAGATACGGTCCAGAGCTCTCTTTTGAATGCAGGACAGAGAACCCTAATCTGAACCAGTTTAGGTAATACAAAGAAAATTAGTATTTGGCACAGGACAGATGAGCTTCAGTGACGGCTAAAATCAGGGGACAATGCAATCAAGACTATAAATTTGTTTCTTATCTGTCTCTATTTCTCTTTGCTAATTTAACTCCCTCATTAGAGATGTCTTCATAAGGCTGTAATCATGGCCTTTACATATTTATAGTTTTGCCATAGGGAATTAAAAACTTAGTTTTCTTTAGTTCCAATTCTAAGATTCCTTGACCAGTACTCTAAATAGCATGGCATGAATTACATAAATATTACTAGGGCAAAAGGCTGGGCAAGATATTTGACTCACAGCTCTGAATAAACTACATAACTGTGATTAAGGGAAAAGCAATACTTGCAAATAAGTGGAGATAAACAGTAGACAATCTAACATGTGTGAATTTTCTAAATTTAAAAGTTGAATGTGATAATTGATTAAAAATTTCCTATAAATATATGCAAGTCAATAACACTAGCAAAAAAAAAAAAAAAAACAGCAAGAACAAGGAAATAGCCATTGAGCCCTTGTATGCACTCCCTCCCTACCCGCCAATAAAAGATAAATAGAAGATAACAACAACAACAGCAATATCTATTTAAATTTCCCAGAGTTGTTGAAAGACTCTCAAGACTGCCAATTTCATAATTACTACAGAATATCTGTGGAAAGGACCTAGGCACACTACATCTTGCAAAAGTAAAAGGGAAAGTCAGTCATTTCTGACTCTTCTGCGACCACACGGACTATACAGTCCATGGAATTTCCTAGGCCAGAACACTGGAGTGGGTAACCTTTCCTTTCTCCAGGGGATCTTCACAACCCAGATGGCAGAAAACTTTGCCAATTTTAAAACACAAAGGGCAGCTAAAAAATACATGGGTTCTATCCATTATATTGGTGGAATAGCTTTTGCTAAACAAACACAACTGCCAATGAAAAATTATGAATATTGGATAGGCTAAGTATTATTTAAATGTTTAAACATGTGGCAGGCAGCCTCATATGTGAACAAATAGATGGTTCCTGATCCTTGAAATAAAGATGGCAAACTAGGAAAGCTCCACATTCTAAATGATTTCCCCCCTCAAAACATATCCCAGTTTATTGAGGCCAAAGAGGGAATTAATTTCAAGCAGAAAGCAGCAAAATCTTACTAGGATAAAACAACTGTGCTTGTAGTTCAAGATTGTAAGAGTGATCAGACCATGATGGGGCATTTTCATAGGAAGAAAAAAAAAATTGTGGGAGACCCAGATCAATATACAGATACAGATCACGTTTGGTTGAACCCAAACTTCATTATTTGCTACTCTAAAGAATCCCATGGTGTGGGGGGCAGTAAATGGGAGACTAAAAATTAAAGCCTCTGCAGGATTAAAACAATGTTGAAGTAATTTATTCTGAAAAACTAAAAACAATGAGTGAATTGATTTTAATAGATGATTAAAAACTGAAAAAAGCAAATATGAGTCATTTACAATTCAAATATACAGCATGAAAAATGAAGTAAAAAAAAAAAAACACTAGATGGTCTGGACACAGCAGAATATAGACTGTCTGAACTCAAAATCAGGTTTAATAGACATTTTACAAACTGAACTATATTAAGAAAGAGAGTGATAAAAATAAAAGAACATGCCCAAGTATTTCATACTGCTCATGGGTTTCTCAAGGCAAGAATACTACTGAAGTTGTTTATCATTCCCTTCTCCAGTGGACCACGTTTTGTCAGAACTCAGCACCATGACCCATCCATCTTGGGTGGCCTTACACAGCATGGCTCATAGTTTCACTGAGTTAGACAAGGCTGTGGTCCATGTGACTCTGATGCTAGGCAAGACTGAAGGCAGAAGGAGAAGAGGACGACAGAGGATGAGATGGTTTGATGGCATCACTGATTCATTCAATGGACATGAGTTTGGGTAAACAGGGGGTTGGTAATGGACAAGAAAGTCTTGTGTGTTGCAATCTACGGGGTCACAAAGAGTCGGACACGACTGAGTAACTGAACTGAACTGCCCAAGTATTTGAGAATTGTTGTATTATGTCAACAGGACTAAACCTCATACAACTACAGTTATGGAAAAAAGAAAAAAATTGGGCATAAAAAAGTTTAAGGAGATAATGGTTATTGTTTTCCTCTAAATAGTCAAAAGATATCTAGTTATCAAACCAAAATATTCAACAGATCTTAAATACAAACACCACACTTGGAAACAATACTGATAAGCAGCTGAAAAACATATTTTTTGAAGCAACAAAAGGAATAAATACAGAGCAACAAAAATTAAAATGACAGCCAACTTCTCATCAGAAACTAAGCAAATTAGAAAACAATAAAGGAACATCTCTAAAATACTGGGAGGGACTGAAGAATGACAAGACAATGCATTACGAAGACCCTGAGTTCATTCCTCCCACAGGCAATCAAAATTACAACTATTTCAGAGCAACTATCAATGAATGATCTGAGGAATAGCATAAAATATCTTCTACAACCAAAGATATAATGAAAAAAAACCACATTGAGATGGGTGGGAGAGGTGGAAATGTGCTGTTGTCAAGACCCACATCTCTGGGTAGGTGAGCCCACAACAGAATAACCATTATTGCAAAGGTTCTTCTCAAGGAGCAAAATTTGCTTCTAAATTTATTCTGTGGCACCAAAGACACCACAAAGAAAGAAAATCACAGGTCAACATAACTAATGAACACAGATGCAAAAATCTCAACAAAATAATTAGCAATTGATGTCAATCATGCATTAAAAGGATTATATACAGTTGTGACATGGGATTTCTCCCATGGAAACAAGGATAGTTAAAGTTTTGAAATTACTCATGTGTTTTTCTCTGCATCTTTATTTGGTTTATTTGATAACATATAGAGATAACATACACCATTTTTATCCCGATGTACCTTCCCAAGATGGAAACCTGTGCTTACCCAGCATTCCCTTGTTTCCTTAGCAGTCATCTGCTATTGCTTAGTTTCTTATCATTTCTTGTCTGAACCATTGCGATAGCTGTCAAACTCTCTACCTCGAGCCAAAAGCACTTCTCATGTATTCTCAAAATCAACAGAATGACCTTTCTGAAACACAGTTTTATAATCACATTTATAAAATCATCTTTAGCTATTTATGTATAATAGGTAAACAATAAGGTCCTACTGTACACCACAGAGAATTATATTCAATATCCCATGATAAAACACAATGGAAAAGAATATGGAAAAGAAATGTATACATATGTGTATAACTGAATCACTCCACTGTATGGCAGAAATTAATGCAACATTGTAAGTCACTATACTTCAATAAAATAATTCATGCATCAATCAATGTGATATACTACATTAACAAACTGAGGAATAAAATTATATAATCTCAAAAAAATAGAAAACAAAGCTGTTGACAAATTTAAACATGTATTTGTGATACAATTTCTCAAAAAGTAAGTATAGAGGGAATATACTTCAACATAATAAAGGCCATATATGACAAGGCTGCAGGTAATATCATATTCAAAGTGAAAAGCTGAAAGCATTTTCTTTAAGACAAGGAGCAAGACAAGGATGCTGACCATCATCATTTTTATTCAATACAATATTGGAAGTTTTAGCTACAAAGGTAAGAGAATAAAAAGAAATGAAAGGAATTCAAGTTGGAAAGGAAGAATTAAAACAGACACTGATCTTGGGCTACAGGACATCTGGATGCTCAGAGCCTTAGGCCAATGCAACCAGGACTATGGGGAGGAAGGAAGAGAGGGGCTCAGTTCTTGTCTTTCATTAAAGCTGTTGGTCTAATTTAACAAAAAAAGGCAGTCACTATTTGCAGATGACATAATTCTATACATAGAAAATCCTAAAGATACCACCAAAAACTAACAGAACTCATCAATATATTCAGTAAAGTTGCAGCATAGAAATTTAATATACAGATATCTGTTATGATTCTATACAAAATCAACCAACTATCAGAAAGAGAAATTAGGAAACAATCCATTCACAATTTCATCAACAAGAATAAACTACCTAGGAATAAATCCAACTAAGAGGGTAAAAGACCTGTACTAGGAAAAATATAAGACACTGGTAAAAGAAATTGAAGATGACACAAACAAATGGAAAGATATACTTTGATAATGGATTGGAAGAATTAACATTAATATATTATGTTAAAATGAAATCCACACATTCAATAAAGCTACACATTCAAGGCAAAACATATGAAAATACCAATGCTTTTTCATAGAAATAGAATGAATAATTCTAAAATTTGTATGGAAACACAAAATATCCCAGTTAACCAAAATGATCTTAAAAAGAAAAACAAAGCTCAAGATATCACACTCCCTGATTTCAAACTATACTACAAAGCTATAGTAATAAAAATGTACAGTTCTGGATCAAAAACAGACACATAGACCAATGGAACAAAATAAATGATCCAGAAATGAATCCATAATTATGTGATCAATTAATCTACAGCAAAGAATACAAGAACATTCAATGGGAAATAGAAAGCCTCTTCAATATATGGTGTTGGAAAAACTGGATAGCTATATGCAAAAGAACCAAGTTAGATTATTTATTCACACCATTTGCAGCAATGAACTCAAACAACTTAAAAGACTTAAATGTAAGACCTGAAGCCATAAAAGTCCTGGAAGAAAATAGACAGTATTTTTCTTATTCTGGATTAGTCTCCTCACACAAGGGAAACAAGAGAAAATTTAAAAATGAACTATTTCAAACTAAAAAGCTTTCTGCATTGAAGGAAACTACCTGCAAAATGAAAAGGCATTTACTATTATAAATGAGAGATGATCTTTTCAAATATATATCTGATAAGGATTTAATATCAAAATACACAAAGAACTCACATAACTCAACATGAATAACCAAACAACCTGATAAAAAATTAGACAGAGGGTTTGGAATGGACATATTTCCAAAGACATACAAATGGCCAACAGGCACATGAAAAGTTGCTTATCACAGGAATTCAAGTCAATCCACAATGAGAAATCACTTCATGCCTGTCAGAATGGCTATTATCAAAAAGACACACACACAAAAACAAATAATAACACATGTTTTTGAGGATGTGGAGAGAAGGGAGCTCTCCTGAACCATTGACAGGAATATAAATTGGTACAGTCACTCTGGAAAACAATACAGAGATTCCTCGAAGAAAAACTGTAACTATTATTTCATCCAGCAACTTTCAAGTATTTATCCAATGAAAAGAAAAACACCATTTCCAAAAAAGTTATACACCCCTATGTTCATTGAAGCATTATTTATAATAGCCAAGAAATAGAAGCAACCTAAGTGCCCATCCACAGATGATTGGATAAAGTATACTCTGTGTGTGCGTGTGTGCGCACGTGTTGATATATACACACATACATACTGGAATATTACTCAGTCAAAGCCAAAACTGAATCTTAATACTTGCAACTCTATGGACGGACATAGATAGTATTATTCTAAGTGAAATAAATGAGAGAGAAAGGTAAATACTATATGATTTCATGTAAATATGGGATATAAAACACAGAATATACATAAAACAGAAACATAGTCATAGATAAAGAGAACAAGTAAAAGTGATTGCAGGAGGGGAGTGGCTGGGGGATAGCAAATATAGGTGAGGAAGATTAGAAATACAAATTTCTGATAATGAAATAAATGAGTCAAGGTTATGAAATATACAGTGTGGAGAATATAGTCAGTAGCAATGTAATATCTTTGTATGGCAACAAATGACAAATGGTAACTAGATTTATGGTAATAATCATTTTGTAATGTATAAAAATACTGAATCACTATATTGTGCACCAGGAACCTAAAAGCATAGTGTTTTAGGCCGATTATACTTCAAAAACAAACAAACTCATAGAAGAAGAGGTAACGTTTGTGGTTATAAGAGGTGAAGGAATGGGGAGAATTGGATGAAGGTGGTCAAAAAGTAGAACCCTTCAGTTATGAGATAAAAAAGCACTACAGATGTAATTTACAACATGATTAACATAATTAACACTGCTGTATGCTATACATAAAATTTGGTAAGAGAGTAAATCCTAAGAAGTCTGACAACAATGAATTTTTTTTCTTTTATTTTGTATCTATATGAGATGATGTATACTGTGGAATACTGTGGTATTCATTTCATGATGTATTTAAGCCAAATCATTATGCTGTAAACCTTAACTTATTCAGTGCTGTATTCCAATTGTATCTCAATAACAGTAGAACCTAGACCAACTAGAACTTACTAAAAAGCAGAGACATTACTTTGTCAACAAAGGTCTGTCTGGTCAAAGCTATGGGTTTTCCAGTGGTCATGTATGAATGTGAGAGTTGGACTATAAAGAAAGCTGAGCACCGAAGAATCGATGCTTTTGAACTGTGATATTGGAGAAGACTCTTGAGAGTCCCTTGGACTGCAAGGAGCTCCAACCAGTCCATCCTAAAGGAAATCAGTCCTGAATGTTCATTGGAAGGATTGATGCTGAAGCTGAAACTCCAATACTTTGTCCACCTAATGAGAAGAACTGATTCATTGGAAAAGACCCTGTTGCTGAGAAAGACTGAAGGTGGGAGAAGGGGATGACAGAGGATGAGATGGTTGGATGGCATCACCGACTCAATGGACATGAGTTTGAGTAGACTCCACGAGTTGGTGATGGACAGGGAGGCCTGGCGTGCTGCAGTCCATGGAGTCGCAAAGAATCAGACACGACTGAGTGAATTAACTGAACTGAATACTAGAAAAAAAAATATGGAAAGGAGGAAAAACTTTTGTATATCTAGAAATCTAAATTCTGTATATCTAAAAATTATTTTTATAAATAAAAGCAAAGACTTTTCAAGTACAAGAACCTAGAATGTATTGCCAAAAGACTGTGCTACAAGAACTTTTTTAAAAGTTCTTCAGATAGAAGAAAACTAATCATGATTGAAACTTGCAAAGCATTTACACAAAGGAACAAAGTTTATCAGAAATACTGCATTGGCCAAATAGTTCATTTGAACTTTTTCATAAGATGGTAAGGAAAAGTCTGAATGAACTTCTGGGCCAACCCAATAGTTTAAACTTACTATAGATATTATTTTTCTTATTACTTTTTAAAAAAATAGCAATGACAGTATGTTGTGGGGTTTTATTACATGCAGAGATAAAATATTGTAGCACATTTAGGTCAATGGAACAGAATAGTATAGATATTAACTCGTATATACAATGTATACAGTAAACTGATTTCTCACAAGTACTAACACAATTCCCTGAGGAATAGAAAGTCTTCAGTTGAAGGTGATAGAATAAAATAATCTTGACTCCTACTTCATATCATATGAGAAAACTGAGTCATAAATATAAGTGCTCAAACTATAAAACTTTTGAAATATCTTCATGATTTGAGATAGATGAAGATTTCCTACACAAAATAAAAAAAAATCCTAATTACTAAAGAAAAAAATAATAAATTAGGCATTATAGAAAGTATAATTTCTGGTGAGTGAAGAACACTGAATAAGAAATGAAAATGCAAGCTTTACAGTTGTTAAAATAGTTACTATTTATAGGAGACTTTATCTAGATCATCTAGTAATCTATAAGTGCATAATGTTAATAAAAAAGTTAACCCAATTAAGACTAGGCTAAAGACTTGGACATTTCATGAAAGTAGGGAAATTATCCTTTATTTAATGATAAGCCTTATAGTAAAGCCTTGGAAAATGCCTTTGGAATTAAACATGGGCTTGTTATTTTCATTTCTCTACCTTTGTTTATAGTATGACATTTTATTTTTCAAATAGTAATATATGACCACCAAACACCACCCTCCTCCACACACACACACACACAGAAACATAAACAACTGGAAGCCTCAGTTCAGTTTAGTTCAGTTCAGTTGCTCCGTTGTGTCTGACTCTTTGCAACACCATGGACTGCAGTATGCCAGGCCTCCCTGTCCATCATCAAGTCCTGGAGTTTACTCAAACTCGGTGCAGTGAGTCACTGATGTCATCCAACCATCTCATCCTCTGTTGTCTCCTTCCGTTCCTGCCTTTAGTCTTTGCCAGCATCAGGGACTTTTCAAATGAGTCAGTTCTTTGCATCAGGTGGCCAAAGAATTGGAGTTTCAGCTTCAGCATCAGTCCTTTCAAGGAATATTCAGAACTGATTTCCTTTAGGATGGACTAGTTAGATCTCCTTGCAGTCCAAGGAACTCTTAAGAGTCTTCTCCAACATTACAGTTCAAAAGCATCAATTCTTCAGGACTCAGTTTCCTTTACTAGACTAGAAATGTGAAATCAGCTGTTTTGAACATCTTGCCTTGTAATGTGTATGTGTGTTCATATGTATACTTTCAATTTCACTCCCTGATGATCATAGGTTTTAAAAGAACTATTAGTCATATGTTTATTTAACAATCATTTATTAAGCAAACTTTATAGGCAATGGTATAGGGAACTTCATACTTTCTCATTATTATAGGAATGAACACATTAATTGAAGAAGATATATTGGCTATAAAAATGCATGTGTCCTTAAAACTTTTATTTTCTAAACTGGATGTTGGGGGAAAAGCAGGATATGTGTCACCTTTCTATTAGACATCTGACTATGAAACTCCGGTTTTTCTTCCCTCTTTTCTCCTCCTCCACCTATGTGTTTTTCTTATTCAAAGTAGAAGCAAAAATCACACTATTATTTAGGGTTTATAAACAAGTATATGGTAGCAATTTTTTTCATTGATCAAGAAAACTATATAATTTTCAATGAAATTCAGATACATGAATTTTTGGATTTATTAAACTAATTTCTCTAAATATACTAGAGAAATTAAACAATTTCAGACAAGCTGGAGTTTTCTCTCTGGATCTTTGGAGAAATTTTATCAAATAAATATGATCTTCTATGAAGCGACTTAGCAGTAGCAACAGCAGTGGCAATACTAGATAAGAAGAAGAAAGGAGGGAAAAGGATGAGAAGGAGGGGGAAAAGGAGACAAAAACACCTTGGAGAAATAAGTAGTGGACATGAGCTGGGGGTAAAACTTTGTGAGACCTGATCACAGACTGGAGCTGAGGGTGTCAGCATTGGATCATGCCAGCAAGGCATCTCAGGACTCAAACTTCCTCTTGGTTCTCTTTCAGAGTAGGAAGAAATAGAGTTTACACAGTTTACTATTAGATAAGAAATATTCTTTCTATCCAATTTCCTCCCCTCTCCTCTCCATTCCTCCTTCTGTCTCTTGTGATAAAGAGTATTTCATTCTATTACGTAAATGAGGAAAGGCTATTGAAAAAATGCCTCTTGCCCAGAGGTCATTATGCAGTAACAACATATAACAATCTGAAAGAAAGCAGGGCGCTATGAAATCAAAGACACAAGCATAACTGGGTGAAATGGGACTTGAGATATTTTCCATATTCCATAGTCCAAAGTAGTTACTAAAGTTCCAGACAGAAAGAATAAGGTGACAAGTATGGTTATCTAAACATGTGAAAACACATAACTGAGTATATGATATGATGTAATTCTTAGTATTTGCTACATTTACATGCATACACTTGTATATTTTTACATTTATATGTACATCTAAATGTAATTTCAATGACAGTTTAAGTTTATTGAAGTTTTGTGTATTTAGTTTTCATAGTTAAATCTAAAGATTAAGCTGCAATAATTTATTAAGATTAATGCAAATATGTGTTTACTTTTGGACTGATACAGACAAATCATTAAAGTGAAAATTTTGCAAAATTTTAAACACCGAGATATACATATACAGATTTCTATGTACAAAACTAATGTAACTTGACAGACTTCAAGTAATTTTACTTGATACTAGTGACTTTGACAGGATACTGTTACCAGGATGAAGGTATTGATAACTTTCTCTCAAGATTTACTGGAAATTTAGCAGTTTGAAAGATATATTCTAAATTGCCATATACTTCTTGATTTTTCTTTTTAGTTATTCTGTGAAGTGATTGACTTGTGCTCCATGTTTCATTATTTACAACACTTAGCAGAACTTCTATTTTTAGCATGATCTTATAACTATTTATTTGTTTATATTTTTGTATCAAAATAATAACTGTGATTTTAAGTGAAGAAAAAAGAGCTTGTGGGGGAAAATATTCTGAAAGTCCATGATAAATTTAAAAAGTCACATTAAATTAAAAAAATCACATTCTCTAATTAAGTAAAATTGTTTCACTATAAGAAGATTCTGGCTTCTGAAATTAGAAGTTTAACTATGTTACATTTTCCTTAGTGAATGAACTGTTTCTATAATAGTTTAATCCTGCATCGCTTATTATCAAAATCCGTAGTTCACATTTTTACGAGGCTCCCTAAGGGACCTGATTGTTTTGTGTACATTTGAAGAACAGTTACTTCCTAATGAGGACATGCGCTGGGGAGACAAACACATTTAATGAGACCGTTCTTAAGAGAATGAGCTTTGAGGCTAGTCATACCTGTGCAAATTCCTCTTTATTTTCATTGGTTGTTGCTATTGCACAAGTTGCTTCTTTTTCCCCAGGGGCACCAATAAATCATAAAAATGTCTCCTTTCTAAGTAGTCTGCTTAATTTGAAGCTCATGTCATCCAACATCATGGTGAATCCTTTCTCTCAGTCTGACTACTGTTACCTACCAACACATCATATCATACATCAGCTCTTTTCTCTCTGAAGATCTCAGTTTCCGGCTTAATAACTTCTTCTCTATCCCAACTCCAGTCTAGAAATTTAAATAGTCACATGTACACAATAAGCTAGTCCACATATTTCATTTATTTTATCTCCTTACCTGCAATATTAGCAATTCCACCTCAACCAATTGTCACCACAGTCATAATCTGAATTAGCCATCAGTTCCTCTCAAATCTTGATTTCAAATAGTCCCACCTCGAACTGGCACATTACATTTTTCTAGATAACCTCCCCAAGCATCTCAGTGCCAAAAGGCTTTGACCCCATCAAGAGCTACCTTCCTTGACCATCCTCATCCTTGTCACTAGTTACTAGCCTCAGAGGGCTATTTCCTTTCTAGTTGGGCTTCTATGACTTCTTCTTATGACTCCTTAAGAAGAAGATAGATACTTCTTCTTATCTATTAGTTCTCTTCAAACACAACCAACTCATTGTCTCATTCACCTTCTATTTTATCCTCTTGATGAACTACCAGTGTGTATGCTATCTTCTATCTATTTTACTTTTCTAGTGGAGAATATGAAAATTGCTGTAGGAAAAAACTGCACAACTGACTTCACTGACACAGACTGTACAGATATTCAACTATTATATTTCTCGAATAGACATATTATATTGCTATTGTTGTTCAGTCGCTCAGTTATGTCTGACTCTTTGCAACCACATGGACTGCAGCATGCCAGGCTTCCCTGTCCTTCAGAATCTCCCAGAGTTTGCTCAAACTCATGTCCATTGAGTCAGTAATGCCATCCAACTATCTTATCCCCTTTCATCTCCTTCTCTTCCTTCCTTCAGTCTTTCCCAGTATCAGGGTCTTTTGCAATGAGTTGGCTCTTTGCATCAGGTGGCCAAAATATTGTAACTTCACCATCAGTCCTTACAATGAATATCCAGGATTGACTTCCTTTAGTATTGACTAGTTTGATCTCCTTTTCTAATGCACTTATTTTCCCAATCTTTAATAACTGTGTTCAACAAACTAAAGCAAGCAAGCCAAATTATACCATTGCTAGTTTCTATAAACAAAAATTTTTTGGAACACATATATACATACCTATCATTTTATTATTTATGGTCACTTTTGCAATAAAATGACAGAGTTGAGAAGTTGTAACAGAGATTGCACGGCCCACATGTGTGACACTATTTACCATCTGGACTTTAACAGATAAAGTTTGACCATCACAGTTAATTGCAAGTTCATACCTTTTCTCTGCTCCTAAAACCTCCCACGTACCCTCCAGCACTTTCTCCATGTTCACTGGGAAAATTTAGCACATTTAAATATTCTCATCTCACCATCACGAACTGATTTCCATTTTCCTGTATTTTCCTTGTCTTGATTCTAGATTAAAAGCAGGAAACATACTTCTTTCTATAAAAGGTTTATCATATTTTTGTGCTTTGAATTCTATCTTCTTTTACTTTCTTCAAAATATTGTTACTTTAATTATTCCTTCTTTCTCTTTGCATCACTTCTCTGCTTTGGAACTTGGTGGTTGGAAACATGTAATAAAGTTAAAAGGATAAAGATAAGATTTTTGTTTCCTACACACAAGGCTAATTTTAGGGGAAAAAATACTAGTTTCTATACCTGTGCTTTTCCTTGTAAAGTTCCAAGTTCTCATTGATTTTATTACACCATAAGCCGAAAGGGGATTGACTGATAAACGACACCAGAGTAATCCACAATCCAGTTATTCTTCTCCTTTAATAGTTC
Organism: Cervus canadensis; assembly: GCF_019320065.1. Lineage (NCBI taxonomy): Eukaryota > Metazoa > Chordata > Mammalia > Artiodactyla > Cervidae > Cervus > Cervus canadensis. The sequence goes on from NC_057415.1 coordinate 25,039,826, forward strand.
AATTTCTCAGTGAAATTGATCTCAGCTAGAATCAAAAGAAAGAAGGCCGATTGAATTAGTTCAGATAACTATGGAAGGTCAATGATTTCTCAATTCAGGACCATATTTTATTTGAAAAGGAGTGCTTGTTATTGAAAGGAATTTTTACTTAGTGGAATTTTTGGAAGAGAACAAGAGAAATAACATTCTGGATTTTTTCTAAACTTTTTTTTGGGTTGTTGTTGTTATAGGAGGACTATCATATAGGTCTTTACAAAAAAATGTCTAATTATAAACACTGTTTCACAACAAAGTGTGTTTTTTTAAACTATTATGACATCAACAAAAACATGAGTAGCATTGATGGTTTACATTTACTGTTTGTTAGGCACTATGCAAGTGCTTTATTTCATCAATAACCCATGAGATATGAGTTCTCAGTATGCCCTTTTTGCCCATGAAGAAAACAAGGGTCAGAGAGGCAAATTATCCTCAGTATCACTCAGTAAATAATAGTACAAATCAAGGCAGGCTGACTCCTGATTTCCCTATATTTATCTCTGCACTATACTGATTCCTACATCTCTTGTGATCCACTCAAATCTCAAAAATAACAATGCCATCCAGAAAGTGATTTCAGAACAACATCAGTACCTAGATCCAGACAGAGAAGCCAAAGGACTGTGGAGGAAATACACTCGCGTTATTATAACAGCTAACACTAATTGTTCTCTTTACGTAAGTTTATTCATTTCACATTTACAATAAACTCTATGAGGTACTTGGCTTTATCACTTGCTCAAGAACCACATTTTACTTGCTGACTCATACTCTCAGAAACTTCAAGTAATTGAAATGCACTGATTTTATCTATGTATCTATTGATCTATTTATCTTTGAACCTCAAAGGACTATACTGAATCTATTTTGCAACACTATTTTCTCTAGAGCCAAATAAAATAGGCCACCCAAGGCAGGAAACAACAAGCAATGTGACAGGAAAGGAGTGTTTGAGAAAATGCGCTGATGTGAGTGAGGTGAGGACTGTCGCTGCAGAGAATTACAAGATGCCGTTCTGGGGGGCTATGAAGAGCAGAGGTGGCATGGTTAAATTTGTTATCTTCTTTATTCTATGTGATAATCCCAATGAATATACTGTTATTGTCATTTGGGGAGATTAAATGAGTCATTAAGCTAACAGTCCGTAGTAGTAAAAATTAAACAAAGTTTCACTTAACTCTAAATCCTGATAGTTTAATATCTGAAATGCTCTCAAGAAAGGACAAAGTGGGTAAAAAATAATTTTAAGACTCAAAAAGCTTACAGATAAATAAGAATATATATGGAACAATGAAGAAAAATAAGATTTGTCAAAAATATTATACTGTCATTAGGCTTAAGCTTACAAAGGATTCATCAGGACAATGAACAATAATGCAAACAACAAAAATCTTCATAGTAAGTAATTTATAGGAATTGTGGTTCATAAATTCATGATAAAGCAGTAAAATGGGAATAGCAAAGGAAATGAGGGAAATTAGCATAAACTATTTTATAGGAGAATTCAGGAACTCTAGTATGTTCATTTTAGAATAGGACTACATCCTTTTGGATATAGATAGCAACAAACTGCTTTTGTGCTTTTTTAAGCAGAGTTATGGGACTGGCATGCACCATTGTAACGTAAATTGAAAACAAGTTCTTATAAAAGGATGAAACTTAGATGTGACTATGGTAGATATGTAGTAGTTAAGTAGGATGGAAGATGGGGTATAAAATTAAGGTCCAAGGAATGGTAAAAGTTTAAGTGAGATTTGGACCTAACCAACAGCCTGAGCTATTTCAAATCCTAAAAGATGATGCTGTGAAAGTGCTGCATTCAATATGTCAGCAAATTTGGAAAACTCAGCAGTGGCCACAGGACTGGAAAAGGTCAGTTTTTGTCCCAATCCCAAAGAAAGGCAATGCCAAAGAATGCTTAAACTATCTCACAATTGCACTCATCTCACACACTAGCAAAGTAATGCTCATAAGTCTCCAAGCCAGGCCTCAACAGTATGTGAACTATGAACTCTGGGAGTTGGTGATGGACAGGGAGGCTTGGTGTGCTGCAGTCCATGGGGCTGCAAAGAGTCGGACATGACCGAGTGACTGAACTGAACTGAACTGATCATCTTAAAGCACTTTGAGAGGAATGCAACAGTGGAATGAAAATGATAGTATCTACATTTTGGGCTGATGTGAATCCTAAATGAAATGAGGTGAGTGGAAAAGATGGTGTGTAGTAGGTAGTGGTTGTTCAACAGAAATAAAATGCTTTCCCTTAAGTCTTAGTCAGATTTCAGTGATCATAAGTAGGCTCATAGTAAAATTTGAAAATAAATTTAATGAGATCAGATTTGTACATATGATAAATAAAATTGTAAAGTCCTAGGAATTATAAACCAGTATTCCTATTCCTGTCATAGTAAACTTTGTTAAGTTCAATATGGTGTTAATCATGGTGTTAATATGCACAGTATATTTCTGACGCTTTGTCTTCAGAGACTGTTCCCTAGGGAATCAAAATCATTTGGAATACTTTCCTTTTAATTAACTCATATGTTTCTTGAAAACATTCGCTTCTGTTTGGACATTACTGTTGATTTTTGACATTGTTGTCTGAGCTAACACCACTTTTTCCAAGTTCTCAGAGCAATTCCTCTTCTCTCTTCTTTTTCTGGTTACTCTTTAATGGTTTTGTCTATACTTTAGATTATGACAGGAATGTTCCCAGAATATTACTAGGCATTTATAAGTTCTTTTAAATTTACATGAGGTTCAAAAATCTTCTGACAGGTATACTGAGATAAATACACTAGTTAGAAACACAGAATATTGGGTCTATAATAAAATTTAAATATATGTTAAGTCTACTTTATTTATCTTTAATTAAAATTATCTCTAATAGTTTTATAGTGGAAACAGTCTGGCATAATAGACATATTTGCATGTCAAAGCCCAGGTCTACCAACTCTATGTGAGTCTGGGCCAGTTACTTAACCACTTTTAAGCTTTATTTGCTTCAATATCAAAATATTAATAAAAATATAGTCACCATAGAGTTGCTATAAGGATTAAATGAGGTCATATATAAAGGTACCTGGCACATATCAAGCCTGAGGCAAAATGCATAAATGACCATATACACCATTCAGCTAGAATTACAAAGCACTTTCACATATATAATTTCAGATAATCTCACTGTCTGATAGAAAGCATAGCATAAACCTCATTTTATAGGTAAAATCACTTTTTAGTAAGCAATGAGGCTGCGGCAGGAATTAGAATCCACATCTCCTACCTTTTAATTATTTTTGTACTTTAAATACTCAATTAAATGTCTTTTGACTTAGTTGCTTGACTTTGCAGCATATTCTGCAGATGCTGAGACAACTTATCTAAGACAAGTTTCTTCCTTACTTTTTTAAGCCAAATGCTTATGACTATTCTTTTTATATGGCTTTTCATGTCTCTGAAAGAATTTCTCTTAACTCAGCGGATAGCTTGAAGGTAAGAGTTAAGACTGACTAAACAAGTCCATTCATATATCTTTATTACTTATTCAAACCAAGATACCAGTGAAAGTGAATGTGCTGGTCACTCAGTTGTGTCCAACTTTTTGTGACCCCTTAGACTCTAGCCCACCAGGCTCCTCTGTCCATGGGAGTCTCCAGTCAAGAACACTGGAGTGGGCTGCCATTTCCTTTTCCAAAGATACCAGAGTGGTTTTCAAAATGTTTTGGAAAAAAATATCATTTGAAGCTAATTTTTAATAAGAAAAGAGAATTATGATGGAATGAATCCAGTAGTAAACATTAATAAGCACATATATGCATCATTTTGCTAAGCAGTATATTCATTAGGAAGGAATGTTTAATTGTTGAAGGCATCATAAAATTCAATAAAACAATTTCTTGAACCAAACCTTTATGAATGGTATAATTTTAGACTCTATTTAGTGTATATGCACTTGTAAAAAACTTCAGACCACATTTCAAAACAGAACTCTATCCAAAGTTAATGCAATTTTCACTATGTCATGTTTATGGGTAACTCTGAAACAGGAAAGCACACAATATCTTTCAGCAGAGTTTATTTTCATGAGATTTCACAACATCTTGCTGACCAAACAGGTTCTAATAATTTGTGCTTGCAAGGTTTTTTAAATAAAAAACTTTTCCCATACTGAATCACTGTGTAGCTGAGAAAACGCTTTTTTTGTGTGTGTGAAAAACTGTCCAAACCCTACTTTCAGTTATATATACAATCTATGAAAACACTGAATATCCAGTACATAAGCAAATACTACATTTCATGTTTCCATTAATAAAAAATAAAATATTGATAATCTCCAGGTGAACTCAAGATACCATTCATACTGGATACTCAATAGAAGATAGCTGACCATTTGTAAACATCCAAGGGCTCACATTTCAAAGCAGTATATATTTATTGCTACATAAATTGTAAGTTAAGACTTGATACATTGTGGGTAAAGCAAAAGGCAGGGCCAAAATTCATGTTGTTAAAAAGAAACTTGAGGGGAATTCCCTGATGATACAGTGGTTAGTACTTTGCAGTTTCAAGGGACAGGGTACAATCCAAAGCCCTGATCTCCTGGTGAGGGAACTAAGATCCTGCAAGACATGCAGTGTGGTCAAAATTAACAGCAGCAGAATAAAACCATCCCCACCTCCCCTGTCAAAGACTAGATTATGAATGTAAAGATACTTGATCATAGCTAATTACTTCAATCTCCTTTAAATATAATTGATATGCCATTACTATTATTAAAAGTATTTGTGCATATCATAAAACTTGTATTATCACTGGAAAAAATGATCTCAAAAATAACATGTGACTAACATAGGTAAGATTGTAGTGGAGTCTAAGACAAAGCATTGTGTCTGTGTGTAGGTTAGTGTAAATTGTTTTATATGTGATATGTAAAATAAATACATATCTATTGTTTACTATTAAAGCATATATTTTATTTTTCAATGATAAATGCTTATCTATTAATTTATATACAAATATACATCTAAATAATGTGAAGATGAACATAAATACTTGTTATATGAATAATACACTCAAATGAGAAGTATAAACTATGCATGTATACACAAAGTTGTATAATAAAATAATGATGATAAACACTGGAGGTGATTCAAAGAGACTTGTCCTTTCTAACTTGAAAGAGAAACTATATAACAGGAAAATAAATGATAGTTTCTTGTTGCTAAGTTGTGTCCAATTCTTTACAACCACATAAACTGTAGTCTGCCAGGTTCCTCTGTCCATGGGATTTTCCTGGCAAGAATACTGGAAAGGGTTGCCATTTCCTTCTCCAAGGGTTCTTCTCGATCCAGAGATCGAACCTGGGTCTCCTGCATTGCAGGAAAATTCTTTACCACTAAGCCACCTGGGAAACCCCAATATAATGTATAAATAATACAATTTTAATATAACAATAAGTGCTTATTTTATGAAGCTTGAAAATATTTTTATATTCAGCAGGAAGAATAAATCTTTGAATAGAATCATTCTATAAAAAAGTGGATTCAAAAGAAACATGTTTTCTAAGATACTAAAATATTACAAAGATAAAATAATTAAAATGTGATAGTTCTGGCATAGAGTTCTGGTAGGCCAAACAACAGAAAATAATTGTAAGCCCAGAAAGTTACAGAAACATGTGAATTTTTTTGATATTTAGATTTCAAATCAGAAGGAATGGAAAAGGATTTTTTAAGAAATCATACTGTGATGACAATCATTTAGGAAAATAAAATGAACAGCACACATTCTGTTCTAGAATGGCTTCAGACTATGACGACTCCATTGAAATATCAGTTTTCAACATTTCTAATCTAGATTAGGCTGATTAGGATCATAAGACACCTATAGAGTTCAAAATTCTGATGGTTGTCACATGAGCAATACATTAGTCTGTCTAGGTTACTTATGTTATTGTTTAGAGCTGAAAATATTAAACAGAAGAAATCTGATACTTTTTAAAAGCTTTTTGGGAAAAATTGAGATAGTCCACTAAATATATCTCATCACCAGTTTACAGACAGTTTAGTTCCATTTGTTCACTTGCTTAATAAAATATTTTGTAGAATGCCTAATATGTATGAGCTAGTGTTTTCAGTTCTATGATTTTATTTGGACTGATTTTGTTCTTTTGGAACTTACATACTACTTGAAAAATAGGAAATATATTGGGAAACAAGGAACTCCACTATGTGAAGAATTTTGTAAAGCACAGAAGCCAACCTGGGCTGTCAAATTTCAGAGACCACTCTGCAATATAAACAAATATTACAGTCAAGACATATTACAACAGGATCAAGCATGAAAATATCACACAATTCTGATTCCTTAAAGAACCAAACCCCCATTCTTGACGTTCACAAAGAAATGGAAATGTTTGAGTGCAGGTGAGGAGACACTGAATTTCAGATATCTATGTCAATGAGAATCCCCAAGCAGATGGCAAATATTTAATTGTAAGAGAATCTGAAATACAGAAGAGAGAATGCAGGGGAAGGACATTTGGGAGTACTTATTGAGTAGAAGATAATAGAAGCTATAGGACTATCTACTTCCTTGCTTATTTCAAATTCTGCCATACATTCTTTTAAATAAATGAGCCAGGACTTTAAGCTTTTCTTTATTCAAATTACTGATATCATATTAAAAAATTCAAAATGTCAATGCTAATTCCTAGAAATTATTTTTCTTTAATTCATAAAACAAGTATAAAATAGACTAAGAGTTTATATTTTCAGTTCAGTTCAGGTCAGTCACTCGGTCATGTCCAACTCTTTGTGACCCCATGGACTGCACGCCAGACCTCCCTGTCCATCACCAACTCTGGGAGTTTACTCAAACTCATGTCCATCGAGTGAGCGATGCCATCCAACCATCTCATCCTCTGTTGTCCCCTTCTTCTCCCTCCTTCAATCTTTCCCAGCATCGGGGTCTTTTCCAATGAGTCAGTTCTTTGCATCAGGTGGCCAAAGTATTGGAGTTTCAGCTTCAACATCAGTCCTTCCAATGAATATTCAGGACTGATTTCCTTTAGGATGGACTGGTTGGATCTCCTTGAAGTACAGGAGACTCTCAAGAGTCTTCTCCAACACCACAGTTCGAAATCATCAATTCTTTGGTGCTCAGCTTTCTTTGTAGTTCAACTTTCACATCCATACATGACCACTGGAAAAACCACAGCCTTGACTAGTTGGACCTTTGTTGGCAAAGTAATGTCTCTGCTTTTTAATATTCTGTCTAGGTAGGTCATAACTTTACTTCCAAGGAACAAACGTCTTTTAATTTCATGGCTGCAGTCACCATCTGCAGTGATTTTGGAATCCAGAAAAATAAAGTCAGCCACTGTTTCCACTGTTTCCCCATCTATCTGCCGTGAAGTGATGGGACCAGATGCCATGATCATGGTTTTCTGAATGTTGAACTTTAAGCCAACTTTTTCACTCTCCTCTTTCACTTTCATCAAGAGGCTCTTTAGTTCTTCTTCACTTTTTGCCATAAGGTGGTGTCATCTGCATATCTGAGGTTATTGATATTTCTCCCAGAAATCTTGATTCCAGCTTGTGCTTCCTCAAGTCCAGCATTTCTCATGATGTACTCTGCATATAAGTTAAATAAGCAGGGTAACAATAAACAGCCTTGACATACTCCTTTTCCTATTTGGAACCAGTCTGTTATTCCATGTCCAGTTCTAACTGCTGCTTCTTGACCTGCATATAGATTTCTCAACAGGCAGATCAGGTGGTCTGGTATTCCCAATCTCTTTATGAATTTTCCACAGTTTGTGGTGATCCATACAGTCAAAGGTTTTGGTATAGTCAATAAAGCAGATGTTTTTCTGGAACTCTCTTCCTTTTTCGATGATCCAGCAGATGTTGGCAATTGGATCTCTGGTTCCTCTGCCTTTTCTAAAACCAGCTTGAACATCTGGAAGTTCATGGTTCATGTACTGTCGAAGCCTGGCTTGGAGAATTTTGAGCATTACTTTACTAGTGCGTGAGAAGTGTGCAACTGTGCAGTAGTTTGAGCATTCTTTGGCAGATTTTAATCTCAATTTATTTCATTTTTGACCTAAACACTTCAAAGTAATAAAACCAAGGAAGTTAACTGATTTAATTCTGACTTTAAGCTTTATAAATGATACACATTTAGTATTAGGAGATTATTTCAAAGAATATTTGCACTTACATAACTTAAAAAAATCTGAAAAATAGTCATCTACATATAATGAGATAGGAATTTATAAATAATAATAAAAGAGTATTTTTATGGCTCTCATCATCTAAAGACCATATTACCTAAGCTGTCTTAGTGTTCTTGACAATGTATCTGTTTAACCCAAGAGCTATGGAAATCTCTCATTGCCCCCAGTCTATGGTTCCTTATTTTGTTATGCTTTCCTATTTCTGTGTTTTCCCTCTTGGTGTGGATACTACAGCTATCTAACCCAATCTTATGATAATCCATGCCAAAATTTCTATCTAGCCTTTGAGATTGAGAAGTAACATCCATTGCAGTTCAACAGCTTTGGGAATAGTTCCACTATACGCTCAAAGCAAGCCCTGATCTCTAGGGACTCACTGTGACCCTACATTTTTATTGCATTTCAGAACAGTACTATAATACTCAGGTATCCCCAGGTGGCTCAGTGGTAAAGAATAAGCCGCCAGTGAAAGAGACTAAGGTTTAGTCCCTGCATCAGGAAGATCCTCTGGAGGAGAAAATGGCAACCCACTCCAGTATTCTGCCTGGAAAATCCTATGGGCAGAGGAGCCTGGTGGGCTACCGTCCATGGGGTCACAAAGAGTCAGACACAACTTAATGTCTGAGAGCAGCACACATAGCCACTGCAATACTTAAGTCTCAGCGCTTGAGTCCTGTATATTACCTGTGCCTTTTTCGATTACGGAGTCTATAGATGGCAGGACATTCCCAGTAATGTAAATCCCTGCATCCTTTTGCACCACCCTCCAGATTCCTGTTCTTCTGCATGCTGTCTGTTTAACCAACAGTAAAGATGAATTTAGAATTCAATTGTACCAAAATTCCAGAAGCCTTTCCAACTCCTGCTTGCCATTTCTTGATGCTTAAATGTAATCTAGGGGTTTTAAAGATTTTCCCTCCCCCTTCAAAACAGAAAAGAAAGGTCAACTAAATGTAACTAAGAAGGAGCTTATGGAGCCATTCCTTCCCTGACATCTTTTCCTGGCCTCTTGTTAGTGGAAAAGCCATAGTCTCCCAGGCCTCCCCTGAGTCACAAAAGCCGGACTCAAGAATTAATGATTGAAAGGATATGAACATGTAGTTACAAAATCAGATATAGGGAGAGAACTGGCAACAATTTAAATAATATATCAGCCATATAGCTGTCACAGAATCTTTAGTTCTTCTCTGCAGTAGGTAAATAGCAGTATCTAATATACATTTCCTAAGTTGCTTTACAGGTGCTAAAATTTCGACCAACTGGAAGTTACTGACTTGATGACCATGAATGCATACATAGCCCCCAGACCTACTGGAGCCTAAGGACTGGTAAGTTGGTTAACCCCTGTGACAGCTCCCTGTGATTTCACCATCAGCCAATCAGAGAACTGTGTACCAGCAGACCACACATCCTGTGGCTACTCTCCCTCACCTGGCTTTAGAACACTTTCCTGAAATCCACCCAGGGAACTGAGTTTTTGAGTATTAATTGCTCCAGATGGCTTATCTGGCTCTTACAATAAACACTGCTCTTTCCTTCATCACAACCAGTGTCAGTAGACTGGCTTTATTGCCAGTGGCAAGTGGACCTGTTTGGTTCAGTAACAAAAACACTATAAGAGAAATTGACTTTGAGATAACATTGGAAATCCCTGTAGCCTGGGGAGTATTTCGGTGTTTGTTTCAGTTTTCACAGTATTGACACTCATATGAGGGCCAGTAAGATTCGTTCCTAGTGAACCCTTTTAGTTAATCAGTACAGAAAAATTATATGGACAAGTGTTGAACTCAGTGAGAAGATACATTTTCTAAAGTGCTATGATTACACATCATTATCTTAGGGTCTTCTGCCAAACATCCTGGGAAATATATTGCTATACAATTAACAGAAACATAGTCTTAGTAGGTTGATCAAGTTGGAATTGATTCTTTAACAGCTCCCTTCCCACACAAAGCTTAAGTTCTCCAATAAAAATCACCTATGGCTACTTGGCAAAGAGTCAGAAAATTGCCTCAAGTTCTGTTATTCTCAAATTCTGAACCCCTTTCTTCTGGTTGGTTGCCCTATATTCAACTTATACCCTAATATTGTTCCATTATTTTAAATTATTATTTTTTTTATTGAAGGATAATTACTTTACAGAATTTTGCTGTTTTCTGTCAAATCTCAATAGGAATCAGCCATAAGTATACATATATCCCCTCACTTTTGAAACTCCCTCCTATCTCCCTTCCCATCCCATCCCTGTAGGTTGATACAGAGCCCCCGTTTGAGTTTCCTGAGCCATAGAGTGAATTCCCATTGGCTATCTATTTTACATATGGTAATTTAATTTTCCATGCTACTCTTTCCATACATCTCACCCTCTCCTCTCCTCTCCCCATGTCCATTAATCTATCTGAGTGAAGTCTAAACATTTTGTGTTTGTGATTACCTTAAGCTCTATACTTTGGAATTTGGAAATTATCTGTGTCCTACTTCAAGCCTTTAACCCAGGCCTTTAGAATTGTTTCTATAGTCTTTTACTTGTCTTTATAAAGCCAAATCTCTGATTTTTACAACTACATATTAATTTGAAAGTAAACTAGAAGGTAATCTCCCCAAGAGCAGGGATATTTATTCTAATGTATCCCAACATCTGGGGCTTCCCTCGTGGCTCAAGTGGTAAAGAATCTGCCTGCAATGCAGGAGACCCAGGTTCAATCCCTGGGGTAGGAAGATCCACTGGAGGAAGAAATGGCAACCTACTCCAGTATTCTTGCCTGGAGATTCCCAATGGACAGAGAAGCCTGGTGAGCAATCCATGCAATAGCTGCAATATTTTCTGAGGTTTTTACTGCAGACATGATGCATAGTCCATGATGACCAGAGTAGTACTGAAACCAAGCAAGACTCTGTGGAGTTCCTGGGTACAGAATCCCTTATGTGCCCCATCCCCACACCCCCCATTTCTTAGGACTAGGCTTTAGTCTTCATGATCATGACCATCCCTAGTTCCAAAAGGTAGGCTCAAAGAGTCGCTAATCAGGGAAGAGAGAGTAGGCAGAGAGAGATAAGAGAGGAGCAGTCAAGAAGTAGTAGTGCAGTCTTGGGATAGGATCCTGGCTCTGCCTCAAAAAATACACATAACAATATCTTTGAGTTCTTCTACAGAGCTAAAACTCCCAAGAAAGGAAGGATGTTGACTACTTGATGAAGCATTCTTCATTCCAGAGAGATGGTCACAGTTTGAAAACCTGGAGAAGCACAGAATCTCATCAGGAGATCAGATTAAAAGGATGCAAGCCCCGCAACACATCCTGGTCCTTATCAGGATGCTGGCCCTTGAATCATTGCTATAAAATTCCTCATTGTAGTCCCCTGGGTTGGGACACACAGTTTTGAGGGTATGAACCCGCTGTGTCCCCCTTTGCCCAACAAAGTAATAAAGCCATTTTTTGTGTTGTTCAGTCACCCAGTCAGGTCCTACTCTTTGTGACCCCATGGACTGCAGCACTCCACGCCTCCCTGTCCCTCACCATCTCCCGGAGTTTGCCCAAGTTCATTTCCATTGCATTGGTGATGCTATCTAGCCATCTCATCCTCTGATGCCCTCTCCTGTTTCTCCCCTCAATCTTTCCCAGCATCAGGGACTTTTCCAATGAGTCAGCTCTTTGCATTAGGTAGCCAAAATACTGGAGCTTCAGCTTCAGCATCAGTCCTTTCAACAAGTATTCAGGGTAGATTTCACTTAAGATTTACTGGTTTGATTTCCTTTCTGCCCAGTGGACTTTCCAGAGTCTTCTCTAGCACCACAGTTTGAAGGAATCAATTCTCTGGCATTCTGCCTTCTTTATGGCCCAGCACTCACAACCATACGTGACCACTGGGAAGACCATAGCCTTGACTATATGGACCTTTGTCGTCAGAGTAATGTCTCTGCTTTTTAACACACTAAGTTTTCCACAGCTTTCCTGCCAGGAAGCAATCATCTTCTGATTTCATGGCTGCAGTCACCATCTGCAGTGATTCTTTTTTCACCACAAATACTGTCTCCAAGATTCACGGAGGCTGAGTTTTCAGCATCAGTGCCAAGAAGTGTGAAAATGCCTTGAAGCATCAGTAGGTCACAAATGTTTTCATATGACACCTGAAACTTAGCTATTTCTGGATGTTTCTACACAAGTCCTAGAGAAGAGCACTTCTATGAAGATCATGGGATATTCAAAGCTGTTAATTAGATGTCAGATGGTCTATGAATCCTGCAGCAAAACAACTGATTTCCACTTCTTTGCTGTGAAGCAAACTGCTGATATATTTCACCTCATCTTTAGTCATTAGCTTGGAAGAGAGTTCTCTGACTTCAGCTATGTTGTTCTCCAAGAGTATAATGAAGAGTGCCAATTCTCAATTTTCAATAAACTGTTTGCAGACAGATATAAATTCATCTTTAAGTGCTTTCAAAGTAAACAGGGGATCAACATCATCTGAATTCTCAGTATTCTTTTGTTTTCCTACTGCTAGAAGTTCCCTAAGTACCACAAAGGGCTTTTATTTAAGTTGTAAAGTTTTGCTGAGGTGAGAGCTGAGGGGCTAGAATAGAGCTGGGAGTTCAATGCCATGTTTGCAAGCTTTCAAAGCCATCTCATAGCAAATCTGGCAGCATGGAACACGTCAAATGGAATATCCACAGGTATCCTTGTCAAGGCATAATACCAAGGAATTAATTGGTTACTCCCTGAGGGAAACTCTAATATTCCAGAAGACCTAGTATTCCATCACATTTTTCAGAACACAATTTCTCCAGGGTAACAATCAGAGCATTCAGGAAGACATTTGTCAGAGTAGGGAGATGCCTCCTTTTGCTCCACATAGCAGCCCCAGGCATCCTTTGGAAAGTATAGAGGGACAAGTCTCCTACCAGAAACTCTGGTATAAGAAGTGAACCAGAAAACCATGAAGCACAAGAATGGAATGGGCATCAAGCTGGGCCTGGATAGCTGTGAGACATAGTATGGGCCTACTCTTTGAATAGAGCATACTGAACTACTACTGAGAATGTTTTAGTATCTACCAAACTGAAATGATAGGATACAATTTTCTTGATCTGAAGTAAATTTCAACTTCCTATGATTAACTTAGTAATTAGAATATTATTCTAATTATCATACATATTATCACATAATATTATCACAACAAAGATACATACTAATGAAATTTTTGATATTTAAATATACTGTATCAAATAAATCCTAAAATTATCACCACTGGGGAAGGGACATATAAAATGAAATAGGCAATGGATTAACAACCACAAAATGTAAAGGGAAGAGATTTTGATCAAACAGTAAATGACTCCAAGGCACTGCTTCAAATCAAGGAAATAATCCAAATAAAAGAATTATAAAACAAGTAGAAATGGACTTCCCTGATGGTCTATTGGTTAAGCATCTGCCTGCCCATGCAGGGACATGGGTTCAATTCCCTAGTCCAGGAAGATTCCATATGCTATGAGGCAACAAAGCTGGTGTACCACAATTACTGAACGTATGCCTTAGAGACCATAAGCCACAGTGACTGAGCTCATGTGCCGTAGGTATTGAAGCCCATACACTTTAGAGCTAGTGCTCAGAAACAAGAGAAATCACTGCAGTGAGAAGCCAGTACACTGCAACTAGAGAATAGATGCCACTCACCACAACTAGAGAAATTCCATGCAGAGCAAAAGAGAACCAATACAGTGAAAAAATAATTAAGCAAATAAATATAATTTTTAAAAAAGTAGAGATTTAGAGAAGAGCTAACACCTATCTTACTCAAACTCTTCCAGAAAATTCCAGAAGAAGGTGAACTTCCAAACTCATTCTATGAGGCCATCATCATCCTAATTCCAAAACCAGACAAAGATGCCACAAAAAAAGAAAACTACAGGCCAATATCACTGATGAACATAGATGCGAAAATCCTTAACAAAATTCTAGCAAACAGAATCCAACAACATATTAAAAAAATCATACACCATGACCAAGTGGGCTTTATCCCAGGAATGCAAGGATTCTTTAATATCCGCAAATCAATCAATGTAATATACCACATTAACAAATTGAAAGATAAAAATCATATGATTATCTCAATAGATGCAGAGAAAGCCTTTGACAAAATTCAACACTCATTTATGATTAAAACTCTCCAGAAAGCAGGAATAGAAGGAACATATCTCAACATAATAAAAGCTATATATGACAAACCCACAGCAAGCATTACCCTCAATGGTGAAAAATTGAAAGCATTTCCCCTAAAATTAGGAACAAGACAAGGGTGCCCACTCTCACCACTACTATTCAACATAGCTTTGGAAGTTTTGGCCACAGCAATCAGAGCAGAAAAAGAAGTAAAAGGAATCCAGATAGGAAAAGAAGAAGTGAAACTCTTGCTGTTTGAAGATGACATGATCCTCTACATAGAAAACCCTAACGACTCTACCAGAAAATTACTAGAGCTAATCAACGAATATAGTAAAGTTGCAGGATATAAAATTAACACACAGAAATCCCTTGCATTCCTATACACTAACGATGAGAAAACAGAAAGAGAAATTAAGGAAACAATACCATTCACCATTGCAACAAAAAGAATAAAATACTTAAGAGTATATCTACCTAAAGAAACAAAAGAGCTATACATAGAAAACTATAAAACACTGATGAAAGAAATCAAAGAGGACACAAACAGATGGAGAAACATACCGTGTTCATGGATTGGAAGAATCAATATTGTCAAAATGGCTATTCTACCCAAAGCAATCTATAGATTCAATGCAATCCCTATCAAGCTACCAACAGTATTTTTCACAGAACTAGAACAAATAATTTCACAATTTGTATGGAAATACAAAAGATCTCGAATAGCCAAAGTAATCTTGAGAAAGAATGGAACTGGAGGGATCAACCTGCCTGACTTCGGACTCTACTACAAAGCCACAGTCATCAAGACAGTATGGTACTGGCACAAAGACAGAAATATAGATCAATGGAACAGAATAGAAAGCCCAGAGATAAATCCACGAACCTATGGACACCTTATCTTCGACAAAGGAGGCAAGGATATACAATGGAAAAAAGACAACCTCTTTAACAAGTGGTGCTGGGAAAACTGGTCAACCACTTGTAAAAGAATGAAACTAGAACACTTTCTAACACCATACACAAAAATAAACTCAAAATGGATTAAAGATCTAAATGTAAGACCAGAAACTATAAAACTCCTAGAGGAGAACATAGGCAAAACACTCTCTGACATGAATCACAGCAGGATCCTCTATGACCCACCTCCCAGAATATTGGAAAGAAAAGCAAAAATAAACAAATGGGACCTAATGAAACTTAAAAGCTTTGCACAAAAAGGAAACTATAAGTAAGGTGAAAAGACAGCCCTCAGATTGGGAGAAAATAATAGCAAATGAAGCAACAGACAAAGGATTAATCTCAAAAATATACAAGCAACTCCTGAAGCTCAATTCCAGAAAAATAAATGACCCCATCAAAAAATGGGCCAAAGAACTAAACAGACATTTCTCCAAAGAAGACATACAGATGGCTAACAAACACATGAAAAGATGCTCAACATCACTCATTATCAGAGAATGCAAATCAAAACCACAATGAGGTACCATTACACGCCAGTCAGGATGGCTGCTATCCAAAAGTCTACAAGCAATAAATGCTGGAGAGGGTGTGGAGAAAAGGGAACCCTCTTACACTGTTGGTGGGAATGCAAACTAGTACAGCCAGTTATCGAAAACAGTGTGGAGATTTCTTGAAAAACTGAAAATAGAACTGCCATATGACCCAGCAATACCACTTCTGGGTATACACACTGAGGAAACCAGATCTGAAAGAGACATGTGCACCCCAATGTTCATTGCAGCACTGTTTATAATAGCCAGGACATGGAAGCAACCTAGATGTCCATCAGCAGACAAATGAATAAGGAAGCTGTGGTACATATACACCGTGGAATATTATTCAGCCATTAAAAAGAATTCATTTGAATCAGTTCTAATGAGATGGATGAAACTAGAGCCCATTATACAGAGTGAAGTAAGCCAGAAAGATAAAGAACATTACAGCATACTAACACATATATATGGAATTTAGAAAGATGGTAACGATAACCCTATATGCAAAACAGAAAAAGAGACACAGATGTACAGAACAGATTTTTGGACTCTGTGGGAGAAGGTGAGGGAGGGATGTTTGGAGAGAACAGCATGTATATTATCTAAAGGGAAACAGATCACCAGCCCAGGTGGGATGCATGAGACAAGTGCTCGGGCCTGGTGCACTGGGTGGAGAGGGAGGTGGGAGGGGGGATCGGGATGGGGAATACATGTAACTTCATGGCTGATTCATGTCAATGTGTGACAAAACCCACCGCAATGTTGTGAAGTAATTAGCCTCCAACTAATAAAAATAAATGAAAAAAAAAAAGTAGAGATGATAAAAATAACAAAATTTTCTAAATAATAATCCTTAACATGACTACAAAAGCATGCAAGTCTTACTTCAAAATACTGAAAGAAAATACATTAATATGTAAGAATAATTTGGACAAAAAATGTGATTATATCCACAAAAATTTTAGGTAGTTTAGTTAAGTTCATTTGTTCTTCCCATCTTCCTGTGAATTGTTTTAGTCCCCTTCGAAGTTCCAGACCCCTACCCCTTCTCCTTTACTCAGGATGGCATATAAATCTTAATAGTCTGACTCTCAGAGAGCTTTGGGGTTTCCATAGATACAAAATTAAATTATGTTTTTCTCTTGTTGTTCTCTCTTTTATTACAGAGATATCTTAGCCAAGCACCTAGAAGAGCAGATCAAATATTATTTTTCCTTCTTAACAACATACTACAACTACATAAGATCTCCAGAACTTATTAATTTTGTATAACTAAAAGTCTGTATCCTTTAACCAACATTCCCCCACTTCCCCCTGACCTGAGCTTTGGTAACCTCCATTCTACTCTCAGTATCTATGACTTCAACTATTTTAGATTCCACATGTAAAATATTTTTATATGCAATGAATATAAAAGAGTGTAGATTAAGTTTCAACTTACAGTCTCCATAAGTATTTAAAATGAGGTCAATTGTTTTCTGATAAAATGTGTTAAATTGAGAACTTAAGAACAAATGGGATAGATCCTTTGCTGGCCAGATTAACATTCTAGGAAATTGTGAAGTAATCTCAATCATTATCAAGGAAGGAAAATAGAATTTTAACTCTAAAGTATTCAGAAATAAATGACAATGAGAATACATCACATTAAAGTTTATAGAATTCAGCAAACATTTCACCAATGGAAGATAAACTTCCTTTAATTTATTACGAGAGTAAATAAAAAGAAAGTACCTCTTGAGATGCTTGAAAATAAACTCACAGGCAATATGGGAATAATTTATAATAAAATCATTAATGAATGTGAAAACAATGGATTTGCAGAATGGCCATTGTTAAAAGGTCCACAGATAACAAATGCTTCAGAGGGTGTGGAGAAAAGGGAACCCTTCTACAATGTTGGTGGGAATGTAAGTTGGTGCAGCCACTGTGGAAGATAGTATGGAGGTTCTTCAGAAAACTGAAAAAAGAATTGCTATGTGATCCAGAAATCCTACTCCTGGGGATATATTCAGAAAAAAATATAATTCAAAAGACATGTGCACCCCTATGTCCACAGCAGAGCTATTCACAATAGCCAACACATGGAACAATGAAAATGTCCATCAGCAGATGAATGGACAAAGAAACTGTGGTATATACGTACAGTGGAATACTACTCAGCCATAAAAAGGATTGAAATAATGCCATTTGCAACAACATGGATGCACCTAGAGATTATCATACTAAAATGAAGTAAGTCAGACAAAGAAAGAGAAATACTATATGATATAATTTATATGTGAAATATAAAATAGGATGCAAATGAACCTAACTGTTTAACAGAAATAGAATCAGGGACATAGAAGATAGATTGGTAGTTGCCAAGGGGGAGGAAGCTGGGAGAAGGCTGGTTTGGGACTTTGGAACTAGCAGATATAAACTGGTATATACAGAACGGATAAACAACAATGTCCTACAGAATAGCACAGGGAACTATATTCAGCATGCTGCAATAATCCCTATTGGAAAAGAACAGGAAAAAGAATGTGTGTGTATATATATACATATATACGTATAATTGAGTCACTTTTTTGTTATACAGCAGTAATTCAACAATATTTCAATAAAAATAAGAAAAGAATAAAATGGGCTTGGTATATATACATATATATGCAAGTTCATTTCCATGAAATAGTGAATACATAAGGTGGAAAGCAAAATGAAAACACTTTATGAAGGCTAATTAAAAAACATGTAAAACTTAAAAAAAATTACACTTTAGGGATGAAATGTGTGCTATAACTAACTGTACATGCAGTTTGTGTGTATAAACAAACACACACATACATTCATACATATTCTTACTTTAATTATTTAGAAAATAGAAATTGAACACATGATTAATAATTCTAGAAAATTATAAGAAGAGTCTCTATAAAACTGTGATCTAGGAAGTTTGGGAAGTGTTAGGTTTTGGATTTCTAATGAGATAATGTCAACTAGTAAATTTAATCTTAAAGCAATCAGTAAAACTAAGTAAACTAGAATGAAAAAAGTGTTTGAGCAATTCATTTCCAAATGTGATATTGGTCTAAAACAATTTTTAAGATGAGTTCTTACACTTATATTTAATACATTTAACTTATTTTAGCTCACAGAATAAAGTTCAGATCTATTAAAAACAACCCATTGTGAATAGAAGCTTGCAAGTGCAGGCAGAGAAACAACCTTACACAATTATGAAAACTGTTTACACAACCACAGTTTATTCACATTCTCATTTTAATATTATATTATTTTAGGAAGAATTAAAATATCAAAATCTTGAAGATGTTTCCCCCTCTGGTATTATGTTTTTCCAACTTTTTTTCGTACATATTATTATCAAGGTAAAGGATTATTTTTCACATTGGTAAAAAGGCAACATCTTAATTTCAGAGACAATAATATGCCCAGGGCACAGATTGCATATATGGTTCCAGCACAGATTGACTCCAAAAACGAGAAAGTCAAGAACTTCTATAAAAGAGGAAGAACATTGGAAAAGTTAGGAGAGAAAATAAGAACAGGCAGAGAAATAGATGCAAGCTTGACTTGAATAAGAAAGCAAACTTAGACACTCAATTGTCTATGTGGCCAGCTTTCTTACTCAGATCCATGCTCTAGTTTCTGTCTTGTCTCTGACTCTCTCTCTCTGGAATCTTTGAAGATTAGCTAATTACAAATATTTGCACACACTCTATGTGAACTTCATAATGATAAACAATTTTTTTTTCATATGGTGTGGAGAGGAGTGAAGATATTCAATAAATTTTCATTGATTTATATAATAATTATAAAATGGATCTCAATCTATGTGGAAATGGAAAAACAAACAAACCAAAAAACGTTCTGTTTGTCCAGAGTTTCATAGCCTTCTGAGAAATCTGAAGGTTTATATGTGCATAAATTTTATATGTCCTTACTCAAAGAAAAATAAGAATATTCTGGAAAACAAAAAATAAGTCAAGAAGCATGAGTCCGAACGCTGACAAACTATTGCAAAGCATTAAGTTCTTCCCCATATTAATCCACAATGAAAAGTCTTGCACCACGAAAGAACAGCTTGTGATGAGTTAGAAAGACATCTATCTATAAACTTCTAGAGTTCCTCAGTCTGTTAAGATTACAAGTACTACAGTATAGCCCAGCTGAGGTAAGTAGAATGATTCTTTGTTCCTGTCCTTGGTAAATTAACTAATAACAGCAAAAAGAATATATTTTTGAAGTTACAATGGAGTTATAAGCTTAGGGAAACTATGAGGCCTCTGTACAGGCAAAGACTTCAAGTGATAACAATTTATGTGTTAGAAAAAGAGCGATAGCAGGTCCAATATAGAATCATTTGTGCTAAAACCCAGGTCAGCAAACCAAGACTTAATAGCTAACCTAACTGCAGTTTCAAATCCTATTCCCAGGAATGTGACCTTTAACCAGCCAACCTGGAATTTTCTGGTCAGCATTGGGAGGAAATCTTCTAATAGACCCTTTTCATTTCCCCTGGGACTCCTTGCCTAAGACAATGCATTCCCTGTTAATAATTTCCTTTTTTTTTCCTCTCTCCATTTTTACCTTTGAAAATTTACATTTTCTGTAGCTCTGTAACAGAACTGAGCTCCCTTCTGTTGCTACGTGGGATGTTGCCTGATTCATGATTGTTTAATAAATACAATTTTATCACTAAAATTTACTCAGTTGAATTTTTGTTATTTAATATATGGCTCTAGTTATGTTAAAGTAAGGAGATTTCTGTGAATTAATCAACACCTCTTGTTACATCTATGCAAATGAAACTGGTCAAATAAAGCATAAAATTAATGATAATTGCTTTATAAAATCACAAAACAAGCTTATGAGATAAACATGTTTTAGGGACAACCTCTTGATAATTAAGAACTATGGGAACAAAATCAACACATTTTCCTGACAATATTTAGCATGTTCTTTGATGGGAAGTGAGTTGGTGAGCATTTTGCACCCTGAGCTAAACCAAAAGTAGCAAGGTTTTTGTCTTAGTGCCCAAGCTAAGTCAATTCCTGAGATTTTCCTATAAGTTATTGATTCTCTAAGGAAAGCAACTTTATCCTTGATGCTTTCAAAGATGATGCCATTATAAATACGACAACCATAAGGAAAACTTTTTCAGATCTGAATATACTAATTGGTAATATTGCATTTTCTTGTTAAATATCTTGTGTTTTCTATTTCATTATTCAGTCTTTTTAAGTCTTACACTTTGAAATCTCTGGTAAACCAAGTTCTCTTTTCTAAATCATCTCTAAGTCATTCCTTCACACACAGAGGTAATTCAAATCAAAATTTTTCTCTGGGATATCTCGTTGGAGTTGTCAGGTAATTAGAATAGGAAAAACGAGTCCAGAATGGTGGTGGCTAAAAGACACAGAAGGGAGAAGCCTGCAAAAATGAACAAAGGAAAGTCCGAGGATACACGGACCAGAGTGAGAACCTCAGGTAAAACAAACAGCCTTCCTGGCTAGCCCAATTTACATAGGGCAGGGTCAGAGAGAGGAGAAAAAGCATATAAAAAGAGGAGCCAAAATTGAGCCGGGGGAATTCTCTTTTCAGGTCTTTTGGGTCAGCTGCTCTCACGCCTTGAGTATGTATTTTCCTTTGCTTGTCAAATAAAACTAAGCTGTAACACGGAGCTGTAACACTGGTCCATCCATCACTTCAAATTTTTTCTGCAGTGAGACAGAATTGAAGAAACTGCACACTCCCTGGGAAGAGTGATGAGAAGAGAGGTTCTAATGGGATTCAGGACAGGGTACCCCAAAATGTGTCACTTTGTCACGTGGCTTACATAGAACTGAAGACAATCAAGCTCCAGCAGACTCACGAAAAAATTTTACTCCTAACTACCTAAAATATTTTAGATAGGGAGCCTGTATCAGGAGGAGAGTTATTATAAAAGATGACTTTTTTTTTTTTTAACATCATAAAGACCTAACAGGAGGGCATGGCAAACATTTGTTTGCCAACCATTTGTTCTTCCCATCTTCCTAGAATTGTTTTCCTCCCCTTTAAAGTCCCAGATCCCTACTCTCTTCTCCTTAGCTCAGAATAACATACAAGCCTCAATTTCCTAACTGCCAGAGAGCACACATCTTTGACATTCTCATATGTACACAATGATTTTTTAAATTTTCTGTTGTTGATCTGCATTGTGTCAATTTAATAATTAGGTCAGCCAAAAAATCTAGAAGGGAAGAAAGAAAAAATTTTTTTTCCTTACAGCTCTTTCATACTGGTGATGAAGTTGAGCTTGCGGGAGCCCAAACATTTTTAATCTCACAGTTGGAAAAAAAAAAAAAATGGATGCAAGAAGGGAGTAGATTTATAGAAAGAAGTCAAGACTTCAGGAAACAGATTAGCCCTGATGGGATTAACACCCTTATATCCAATTATCCCAGACTCCTTACTTCAACCTAGACCATCCTTCAATATGGTCTTATTTCCTTTTTGGCCTAAGCTAGTTCAAGCTTGCTTTTATCCCTTATAATAGAGAAAACCTTGACTAATCAAACAATATGGTATACACAGATATATGTGAAATATTCAGGATGAGAGAAGCAGTTGTTGGGTTAGGGAAATATAAAGAAGATAGTTGGAATTTGTGTCATCTGCTGCTGCTTTTGCTAAGTCGCTTCTGTCGTGTCCGACTCTGCGCGACCCCATAGACGGCAGCCCACCAGGCTTCCCCATCCCTGGGATTCTCCAGGTAAGAATACTGGAGTGGGTTGCCATTTCCTTCTTCAATGCATGAAAGTGAAAAGTGAAGTCGCTCAGTCCTGTCTGACTCCTAGCGACCCCATGGACTGCAGCCCACCAGACTCCTCCATCCATGGGATTTTCCAGGCAAGAGTACTGGAGTGGGTTGCCATTGCCTTCTCCATTTGTGTCATCAGACGAAGCATAAATCCTGCTTATATCAATTTTGTCAAGGGGAACATTTGTTACTAAAGATTCATGTGAATATTATAGAAATAGTGGTTTGATATCTGGCAGGATCAACTTTCATTTTCTTTTGCAAGTTCAATTTCGCAACTGACAATTGGTCATACTATGAGACCCAATGGGAGAAAACTTAATTCTGACTCAAATGAGGTGTTTTTTTTTTTTTTTTTAAGGAGATTTGTATTTTCGGTAACTTTGTTTGAAAAGACAAGAAGTTTTGCCTGAGTAGGCCACTTGTCAACTGATGGTGGGCCATTAGTATTTTTAACATGGTGATTTATCCCCATTCTTGTGCAGTCTTCTCTTGATGACCTTTTCATATTGTATTTAGGAATCTCAGTTGATTTCCCAGTTTGTGTGTTAATTGCAACATTGTTTTTCCAAGTCTTAACTCTATTCTGTGCTGATTTAAGGTTCACTAATCTCCTCTGCACTTTGTTTTGGTCCTAAATTAGCTATTGGAAACATAGTGATTGACCTAACTTTTGTCACTATTTGCCTTTCTTATTTTCACTAGATCGATATTCACTATTTTTAATATGGCTAAGTGTTCTCATTAAACTGATTCTTCTAGTTGATGGTTACAGTGAAGCATGTGGGGAACTATTCTAATACACTTTCTTTACCTTAAATCCATTTCAGTCAGACTTTACATGGGAAGGATTTCAAGCCATTGTGTACTGCTTTTAAAAATAGAGCTACTTAGTAGGTCCTTATAGATTATATACTGTATATATAGTAGCGTGAATTATTTAATCCCAAAGGGAACTATACTCAATGTCTTGTAATAACCTATAATGGAAAATAATGTACAAAATACATACTCTTATATATAAATATATATATTCTTTTACATATCATATATATATATATGTGTAATTCTTTTATACATACATGTTCAGTCACTCAGTCATGTCTGATTCTTTTTGACCCCATGAACTCTCACATTCCAGGCTCCTCTGTACTTGGGATTTCCTAGGCAAAAATACTGGAGTGGGTTGCCATATATTTTCTACTGTATAATTGAAGCACATTGCTTTATACCTGAAACTAACACAACATTGTAAATCAACTATACTTTAATAAAAATATAAAAATGGAGCTATTTATCTAATAGTTCTGTGATTTGGGAAAAATATTAATGATTGACTTGAGTGAAAAGAGAATTCATAATACTTTAAAGTAATTATTAATTACTAAATTATAGTCATGACTGCTTTTTTCATATTAGTGAAAATAAAACAATTTTAGACTAGAAGTATCAGTGCAGTTTCTCTTGTCATTTTCATCCTAATAGAGTATTTCTCAACTTCCCAAACTTATTTATATTTTAAATGTTCATGCTGAACTTTCCTGCTAACATTTTATCTTTAGCAATAAGATAGATTAATAAGCCAGTTAATTGGCTAAGGTGTTAGCTCTTGGGTATCTGTGACACTCCAGGATTTTGTCATTTTTTTCCCCTCAGAGAAAAAAAGGATAATAGCTAACACAAAATTGCAGAACAAAGGAAAAGTGATAAAACTGGGAAATCTCTGAGTGTGGGAATGAACTGCTAAATAAGTTTTGCCAAGTTTACTATTTAAACTAGAATTTATTACTTTATGATCTTTGATCCAATACCCTGAGGGTGTGGAATCATTATGCATTTTATGACCCATAAAAGCACAACAGGAAGTTTGTTTTGATGCTTCTTTGACATAAAAATCTAGTCACATTGCAGAAGATTTTCTACTAGAAAAGCTTGATAAATGCTTAATGTTTTTTTAATTACTTTTTTTTTTCCAAATTAAGGAGTTTTTTTAATAAGCACCTTAAATAGTGACAAAACATTTTTCTTCTTTTTATTTTCTTTACAGTATCATATAGTCACTGATCTTAACCCAATATTCTATGTGTGTTGATCCATTAGTATTATTTTTATTTGTAATCCCTAATTTTCCCAATGTCCTTCAGTGAGAGGGAGTGTTTCATTAAGGGACTGCTGTATCCATTTGACACAACTGTGAATTTTTGAAAATGTGTTCTTTCATCTTTGAAGATATCTCAGTCTTGTCTCAACCATATATGTTCCCAGACCTAGAATCAATTAGTGTCTCAAGGAACCTGAGTTCCTTTCAGTGATGAGTGGTTTTAGAGTATATCTTTTGTAGTTTCCATGTCCTGCAGTTTCTGCCTTGTCAACTAACTGCTGGTATTTGCTTTATATTTTTTAAAATGTATATCTTCATGACTAATTAGAGACCTCATCAATATAAAATGTTCTTTTTGAACTTTTAAAAATAATTACCATGTGTCCAATTATACCTTAAATAATGTCAATATAAATGCCCTCTTTCCTTTCTTTTAACTTTAGAAAGTTTATTTGATAATTCTGATTTGAGTATTGATTTTACTTTGTATTTAATATATACTATAGAAATAATAGTGGAATTTAGGGTGGAATGGTTTCTATTATTTCTTTTCAGTTTTATCTTTATCTCAGTACTTCAGAATCACTTAATAGTCATTTTTATGCATTACAGAGAACTGATGAGGCCTCTCTTTACTTTTAATTCACACTTGCCAGATATATCTTTGTTCATACTTTTATGCACATTATTTTGTTTTCAATGTGTCCCATATTCAGCATATAGTTTTACTTTGTAAGTTAACGAGAAAACTATTTTGTTCCATTTGATATGTTCAGCCAACATACATTATATGACTTAAGAGTTTTCTCTAAATTCTGTCATATTATTTTATAAATTCTGTATATGCATACAGAAAGCAAACTTAAAATAATGTATATAAATAAATCAAACACAGCCGAACTTTGTGGGCCATTTACTCCTTGTACTTCTAAATTTAGGATTACTTATATTTCTGTTCTAATGGTTACCTATGCCAACAAAGGTCCCTCTAGTCAAAGCTATGGTTTTTCCAGTGGTCATGTATTGATGTGGGAGTTGGACCATAAAGAAAGCTGAGCACCAAAGAATTGATGCTTTTGAGCTGCTGTGTTGGAGAAGAGTCTTGAGAGTCCCTTAGACTGCCAGGAGGTCCAGTCAGTCAATCCTAAAGTAAATCAGTCCTGAATATTCATTGGTAGGACTGATGATGAAGCTGAAACTCCAATACTTTGGCCACTTGATGTGAACAATGGACTCATTTGAAAAGATACTGACACTGGGACAAATTGAAAGCAAGAGCAGAAGGGGATGACAGAGGATGAGATGGCTGGATGATCAGCAACTCGATGGACATGAGTAAGCTGTGGGGGTTGATCAGGGACAGCGAAGCCTGGCGTGCTGCAGTCCATGGGGTCACAAAGAGTCCAACATGACCGAGTGACTGACTGAACAAGGTTACTTATACAAATATATTAAATATATGTATATAGCTCCACATAGGGCTTCCCTGATGGCTCAGATGTTAAAGAATCTGCCAGTAATGCAGGAGGCCTTGGTTCAGTACCTGGGTCTGAAAGATCCCCTGGAGAAGAGAATGGCTACCCATTCCAGTATTTCTGCCTGCAGAATTCCATGGATAGAAGAGCCTGGCAGGCTACAGTCCATGGGGTCACAAAGAGTTGGATGCACCTGAGTCACTAACACTTTTGTTTTTTCACTTTTCATCTCCACATACTAATTTTAGGCAGTATCCCTAGGCTCCCTATTATGATTATTAATAAAGTTTCTTTTTACATCTGCTTCTCCTTTTTTGCTTGTTTTGTGCATCATTAAATTTAGAAAATTATAGTTTGTTCTTGCTATTCTTTTAAATTTACTTAAGCATTTACTTGTTAATCTTTTGGCTTAAAATGTTACATTACTTGATTTTATCCAAGAGTTAGTGAATTTATTTCCTCTTTTTTCCTCTCTATTTTCTCTCTTACTAGTTACTCCTGTATGCCTTCCTTACTTTGTCTTATGAAATTTTCACTCTTTTAATTGTTTAACTGCAACTGTAGGCTATTTTAGGTTTCTACACAATCATGTTTTGTAACAATAGCAACAGGTATATTTCTTCCTTTATAATCCTTATACTTTTTTTATTTATTTTGCTTAACTTAAAGAACTCATAATTTTCAAAAAGAAAGGTGGGAGGAAATTGCAGATATCATCTCATCCATGATCCCTAGAGAAAAACTTAATAATAAACTTTTATTAAATCAATCTTTTTATAAATTTAATTTTAGTCATTTAACTTTTCAATTCTAGAAATTTTACCTCATCATTTTTTCATAGAGCTTTTTTTGAGCTATAAATAACATATTGTGTATGTTCAGTTGCTTCAGCTGTGTTCAACTCTTTGTGACCCTGTGGACTGTAGCTCACCAGGCTCCTCTGTCCATGGAACTCTCCAGGCAAGAATACTGGAGTGGGTTGCCATGACCTCCTCCAGGATTTCTTCCCCACCCTAGGATTGAACTGCATCTCCTGAATCTCCTGTATTGTAGGTGGATTCTTTACCACTGAGCCAATGGGAAGGCCCATAATTAATATAATAATGTAAAAGTATTCTTTTAAAATATTTGTTTATTGTACATAATCTTCAAAGGTTAGTAATGTTGTAACATATACCAGCAATTCATTTCTATAGATGAATAATATAATATTTTGATATACCACAAAATATTTTTATTCATTTTTCAGCTTATTTATCATTTATCAGTTTATTCATTTATCAGTTGATGGACATTTGGGATAATTCCATTTTTGGCTATTACAAACAATGCTGTTATAAATATTCAAGTACACATTTTTAAATGGACATATATTTTCAATATTCCTGGCTGTGTAGCTAGGAGTGTGATTACTAGGTAGTATGGTAATTCTATCTTTAATATTTTGAAGAATTGCCAAATGTATTTCTAAAGTGATTGCACCATTTTATAATCCTATTAGTTATGCATAATTTTAAAAAATCTACAAATCCTCTCCAAACTTATTACTGTCTATATTTTTAGACGTCTGACCCTGGGAATATTAGAAGGAATTAGTGTCACAAGTCTAAGAGTCCAAATAAGCAAGAAGCCAGGTGAGGGTATGGGCTCTGAATTGATCATTTTGCATAAACAAAGGAGATTCCCAAAAGAGACCTTGCTATCCCTGAAAGAAAGCGAAAGTGAAGTCGCTCAGTCGTCCGACTCTTTGCGACGCTGTGGACTGTAGCCTACCAGGCTCCTCCGTCCATGGGATTCTCCAGGCAAGGATACTTGCCTCATTGCAGACAGACGGGTCTCCCTCATTGCAGACAGACGCTTTACCGTCTGAGCCCCCAGGGAACCCCTAGGAATCCACTAACCCTGGGAGGAGCAGTTCCTCTCTGGTCAAGGTAGTCACCTAATGTCAAAATATAAGATAGAGAAACTAGAAAACCGGCTTAATACATATGTATGTACCATTACAATATAGAAGAGCTTTACTGTCCTTAAATCCCCTGTGCTCCACCTATTCATTCTCTCAGATAATGCATAACAACCACTGATCTTAATGATTTCTATAATTTACCTTTTATATAATGTAGTATAGCAGTGTGTAGCTTTTTTAGACTCAGCTTCTTTCACATAGCAATATGAACTTAAGTTTCTTCCATGTATTTTCATGGCTTGATGTCTTATTTCTTTTATCTTTCAGTAATGTTCGATTGTATGGATGTACCACAATTTGTTTTTCTATTCACCTACTGAAGGACATCGTTTGCTTCTAATTTTTGGCAATTAAACTGCTATAAACCTTAATATGCAAGTGTCTGGGTACATATTTTCAATTCATTTGGGTAAACAGTGAGTACAATGGTATATGGTAAGAGCAAGTTTAGTTTTGTAAGAAACTGTTAAGCTGCCTTCCAGAAAGATTGTACCATTTTTCTCTCCCACTAGCAATGAATTAAAATTCTTTTTGTTTTGCTCTTCCCCAGTATTTAATGCTATCAGTGTTTTGAGTTTCAGCCACTCTAATAGGTGTGGTTATTTCCTTGTTTTTTAAATTTGCAATTCTATAATGGCATGCAGATGTTATGCATGTTTTAATGTTTGTGTTTATTCAAATATTTTGTCCATTTTTAGTTGAGTTAAAAATCACATCTTTCATGAGCATGCACATAGTCCAGCAAATGTGTGCTGCCTTCTACATTTCCAGGCATTTATGGGGACTTTACAAAGCTGGCTATGGGCGTCTTATTCCACAGGTTTTCCTTAGAAGCATTTTAGAAGCTTCTACTGTAATTACCAATTCAGACAGATTCAATGTTACACAAAAAATGTTGACTTTTTTCTGCAAAAAAACAGGTTGCTTGTTTAGAAATGAGTAAGGTCAAATAAAGACAACCCCTGTGAATGGAGCATTTCTAGACATGTTCCCCACAGATCAAATAGTAACAATAATGGGAGACACAGTGCTTTTTGTAGTACTGTGAACATATGATGCCTGCTTCTCCAGTGGGTAGACTCCTATTTCTCCATGGTTGTGAAGTTATTTTTAAGGCTCAGCAGGACTGGGGTGGCGATAGGACAGGTTTTAACCCCACAAAACTGACCGTTCTTACCTAGATTCAGCATTAAAAAAAAAAAATGCTACTATTGTGCAAACCTTAATCTCAAAAGTTCTGAAAACATCAATTCTCATTTTATCCTTTTTATTAGTATTCTCATTGTCTTTATGGATGAGCAAAATTTAAGAGATCCTTACTCTGCTATTCTAGAAGTGCTTCTCCTTTATCCCTTTTCATAGAATCAAGTTTTGTTAAAAATTTCCATATTACTACTTATGTCTTTGTTATTCCATATTTTGAATATATTCATCATGATTGTTTAAAACTCTTGTCTACTAACTCCAATATATATATTACCTATAAATTTCTTTTAATTTTCTCTTGCTTTTCATTCATATGGTCTTGCCTCTTTGTAATACCTAGTAATTTTTATTTGAATTATGTGCTTATATATATGTATATATATATACACACACAATATGGAGTATCTAGATGTTATAATCTTCTCCCAGAGATGATTCATTATTTCCTGTTCTGGACAAATAAAGCAGCTCTGAATTACCTTAATTAGATGAAAGTTAGTTTAAGTCTGGGTTTCAAGTTTTGAAAGGTTCTGTTTACCTCTGGGTCATCTCTGTCAGAGGCATAGCCCTTGGCAATCTTTAAAGACTGTTCACTGTGAATCTTCCCTACTGTCTTGAACTATAAATATTTGTCCAACAGAGTTTAAATCTTGATTCCAGACATCATCCTTTTTCCCTCTGTCCAAAATTGTAAAATGCTTCCCCAAGCAAAGCAGCTGTACAATTTCAGCTCAGCTTTTTTTCAATGTTTTAATTTTTCTAGAATCTTTGCTTCTCTATTTCTCATTTAAGTAGCTTTCTAATGTTTTAAAATAGACCATTTTTTCAATATTTCATAAATCAAAAATCTTGTTTTTACCAAAATTGTTTTCACCATCTTATGTGAAAGACCAATTATGAATGCAGTGGGTTTTCCATTCATGCTGACATGGGCAAATTTTATTTCCTGAGTTGTAACCCATTTCATTTATATTCTATGTTGATTGTGAGACATACAGTTAATTTTTATAAATAAATAATTACAAACTAAGGAATATTCAAGTCTCAATTATATCAAACTTGTAAATTACAACTTAGTTGACTTTGCAAGTGATGTCATAAATTTAGCATTCTTTAATTTCTTTTTCTGGTCTCAAACTGACTAATTTAAAATTCCTCACTTTGTTCTGATTCAAATATATATATATATATATATTTCTTCAAAGGTTGATGGAATGTTAATGAATTACATCTGTGAATTTACACTTTTTGCAACATTTATCTTCATTACATTTTTTCTTTTGGTATCATGATGTAATAATTCATACAGTTTTAGATTGTGCTACTCAATTTTATCTGATTCCCATTTTTGTTTTCTTTTGTTTTTCTTACAAAAGCTATTAATTGGAGTAAAGTGTAAAATAATGCTAGCAGCATCTTTTATAAGTTGAATAGAAATGAATTCCTGTGAACAAATACCTACATTTGAAATGTTTAGAAATCTAAGTTATCCCTTACTAATTCTATTTGGAATTACACAAACAGGTCGAAATGAAATATAACATGCAGAAAGTTATAAAATGATAAAATTAAACTTTTCAGGTAATCATATTACTATTTTTGTTTACAGTTATGTTGATTTCAAATAAAATTTTAATATAATGTTACTAGTTTGGGATCAGAAAATATGTGTTCTGACATACAGCACACTAATTTCTGTCAATATAATCTCCTTTTCAACAAGCTACTTAATATTCAGTTCTTGTATCTTTTACTGTAAAATAACAATACAGAACATTTCCTATTTCCATACATGTGCTTAGAGAAATTATTATATACAATTTGCACAGAACTCTAGAAATGAAGACATTGATATTTTCACTTTACACATAAGAATCAGGTATCAAGAATAAATCATTAGTGTATGTGCATGTATGTGTGTCTATGATTATTTTTGTGATATAATTTTAGACTTACAGAAAAGTTGGAAAAATAGTACACAGATTCATATATCCTGTATTCAGACTCATCAAATAAAATGTTCCCAATTTGTCTTAATATCATCATTCTCTCCCTCTATCTTCATGTCTCTATTTTTCTCTTTTTTCTTTCTCTTTCTCCAAACATGTCATTGTGAATAATGTACGTATATACATTTTTTCCTAAACAATTTAAGTCAGGTATGTAATGTCCTTTTATCCTTCAGTACTTCAGTACATATTTCCTAAGAATGAGAATTCTATTTTACAACCACAATTATCAAAATCAATACATTTAACACTGAATCAATGCCGTCATCTAACTGTTCATTTAACAAAGTCTGTACATAAATTTCTTAAATTGTCCGAATATTGTTCTTTAATGTTATTTTGTTTCTCTAGCCTAGGAGGTAGTCTAGAGTCACTAATTGCATTTGCCTGATGTCTTTCTTAGTTATCCACTATATGCAAAACCTTCAAAATGTTTTTCTCTTACATTTTAAAATGTAACATAATCGAAAAAACACAACAAAAAAACAATGATCTCTGACCTTGTACATGCTAAAATCTTTAAAGCCTCTCACTTTCCTATTGGTAAGATGGGTTGTTGTAAAAATTAAATGAGGTACAACACATTAAGCATTCAGCAAAATAATGGAACAAAAATACTACTTAAACTCATGCTAACAGCAATATCTGTGATATACTCAAAACAAAATTAACTAGAGATATTGGTTTTATTCGGTAAGATAAATATTTTTAAATAGTTGAAATAGGGTTTTATTTTGAAGAATAATTTCTCCCCTTGTGATTATCCTCTATTTTTCCTATTCAAATTTGTGTTTTTTAGATTGAAATTTAAATAGATTAATGACCTGATTGACTAGCAAATTAATACATTTTCAATCTGTCTCTGCTGAAAACACTTGATAAGAACCTGTAAGATACTCTAAGATACTCCATTTCTATAGTAAATCTTGGCTATCTATGAAGTCTTTTTCAATTTTAAAATTTTATGATGCTATGGTTTTATGTCCGATATCTGAGGATTAGGTAGACATCAATTATAGAAACTTTTATTATCCTAAATTAGACTCTTCAAACTTTTTAACACATGTTAATACTAAATTGTGTAAAATCCTAAAATATTACTCAGGGATCTTCTTCATGTTTTTAATTGTTGTACCTTACTCTTCTAGAATGTGTAGAGTAGAATTGTGTAAGGACACAAAAACAGTCTTCATAGTTTTGATTAATGCCCTCATCAACTTCATATTTATCTTATATTATCTACCTGTGATAAAGTTATAATAATAGGCAAAAATTGGCTGAGTATGCACCATCTGTCAAGTATGATGGTAAGCTCAATACACATATTATCTTACTTATCCTTAAACAATTTTTATATTAATATGAGGTTTTATTACAATTTTAAAACATAGGAACATGAATTATATATAGATTATATTACTGAAAATTAATTGCAAACTAACCAGAAAGCAGTTAAAGCCAGATCAGTTGATTCATAAATACTCTTTTCCTCCCATGTTAGATTATTCAAATATTTGTTCTATAAATTGGTGTTCTGAACAAAACTATTTAATTGTCAAAAACTCTTTTATATCACAATGTTAGATTTTCTCAGCAGTCAATGTAAATAAAATAGAATTAAATATAACAAAATTTATTATCATGTATAACTAGAAGTCCAAAGTGAAGATAAATTTCAGGGTTGAATTAATTTAAAGAATTTATTTTGGTTCACTTCTCTTTCCCTCGGTTCAGTTCAGTTCAGTTGCTCAGTCGTGTCCAACTCTTTGCAACCGCATGAATCGCAGCACGCCAGGCCTCCCTGTCCATCACCAACTCTTGGAGATTACTCAAACTCGTGTCCATCGAGTTGGTGATGCCATCCAGCCATCTCATCCTCTGTTGTCCCCTTCTCTTCCTGCCCCCAATCCCTCCCAGCATCAGGGTCTTTTCCAATGAGTCAACTCTTCTCATGAGGTGGCCAAAGTATTGGAGTTTCAGCTTCAGCATCAGTCCTACCAATGAACACCCAGGACTGATCTTTAGGATGGACTGGTTGGATCTCCTTGCAGTCTAAGGGACTCTCAAGAGTCTTCTCCAACACCACAGTTCACAAGCATCAATTTTTCGGTGCTCAGCTTTCTTCACAGTCCAATTCACATCCATACATGACTCTCCTTCCCTAAACTTCTCTAATTCTCAGCTTCATTCTCAGGTTAGTAGTCAAAGGAACATATCACATATCTGAACAGCAATGTCCAAAAACAAACACAATGCAGTGCTTCTTCCTAGAGATCAGAATGAAAACAAAATCATAAAACACATCAGAAAACTTACTGTTATATTTCTGATTCACAGGCCTGTTGGCAAATGTAATTCTATCTGAAGGCAATGCTATACCCTCCTTAACTTACTGCTATGACCCTGAAACAAGAAAGATGGCCCTGATCAACTTAGACCAGCCAGAACACCCAGAGCCCTGAATCTACTTTAAAACATAATGGAATGAGATAGAATCTTGTGGAAACAAGAACTGCTTTTCCTCAAAGTGTTTTTTATATTTATCACACACATTAATACAATACATTTTTCTGAGAATTTCTAAAGAAAGCTATTTCATTTCAAGTACCTCACTATTTTCTCAAAATACACGAGAGTGGCTCATTGATGTTGGCATAACTAGAGACCTTGAGTCTACTGCAAAGTTTAGGGGTATATTCTGTTCTATCCTAATAATTCTCAAAATAAATTAGAGGAAATAGTAATTGCCTTCCACAAGACAGATTACCCACCTCCCCAACATATACAAACCCATACTCCACAAATATTAGCAGAACTCTGTAAGATCTATAGATAGAGGTCTGGAAAAAGCTATTTTATCATTTGGTGATGGTTCATACCTGTCCAGTGACAACTGTATCTGAGCAATGTTTTTAACACTAGATATAATTCTGGCATGCTGCAGTACATGGGTTTGCAGAGTCAGGCACACACACAAACTGAACTGACCCGAATTAAATCACAAAGACTTAATAATGTCCACTTAGGAACTTGGACACTAATACTGTAAAACTAGTTTAAAACCAATAATTAAATCTCTTCAATTGCACAATCTCAAATAGTATTCTTTGTTTTATTTAATATATGTATTTGCCATTGTGTTAAAAACTCAATCAGAAATTATAGAAAAATGTTCCACCCAGGATGCCTTCTACTTGTCATTTAAAATCTGTCAATAAAATACATCTAGGAATGAAAAAAATTTCTGAATCTAGGAATGAAAAAATTTCTGAACTTGTGAGAATGTATACAATGTGTCAGATTCATACAGGGATTTTTAATATATTATCTGGTTTGATATTAACAGTAACCCTATAAAATAGTTATCATTTTGCAGTTAAGGGATATTAACCACTTTATCTCCATTTTCAAAATTTATAATTATAGATTCCATCATTAGTTTCTATTGCATACCAAGGATTCAGATCAATGCCAATGATGCAGAAAATCTGGGTAATAGTTGTCAACTGAATTGAGGAATAAGGATATAAATGTTGTGCTAACATTCTCAGATGGAAATCTTGTAATTTATGTAAAATAATGCTGAAATGGCTAATTAAATGATTATTTATGATAACCTAATACAAAATGTCTATAGAAGTCAAAGCTTAAGGAAAATATATTTATGTTGTAAAAATTTAGGGTAAAGAATATCAATAATTCAAGGATCATGGGGAAGTGTGGGTATCTGAGTTAAAGAGAAAATAACTGACCAGATCAAGTACCTAGGGTGAAATTAACGGGCTTTCTATAAATATACTTGGACATTCCTATGATGCTCAGTGGTAAAGAATATCCCTGCAATGCAGGAGATGCAGGTTCAATTCCTGAGTCAGGAAGATCCCCTGGAGAAGGAAATGGCAACGCGTTCCTGTATTCTTGCCTGGGAAATCCCATGGACAGAGGAGGCTGGCAGGCTGCAGTCTGTGGGGTCACAAGAGTCAGACATGACTTAGCAACTCAACAACAACAACGGTACTTAGAGTCCCTGATCTTCTCCCTACAGGACTAAGATTGTTAAGAATCTTTAAGTTTGATCATAGGCATCGCCAAATTATAATTTCAGAATAATGGAAAAGCTTACCTGTTGCTACAAGAAAAAGTCAGTTGAAGTTACATAAGGAGAATTGAAATGAGGATGTCTGATAATATAGGGAAAACCAGAGTTCCCTAATACCCTATCCAATACTGCACCTTGCTTGCTTGTCCACTGAAGTCTCTTTTCTGCATTGAGACTTCCATTCCTTCTTTACAATTTTCCTGTTGTTTTGCCTCAGGTAATTTTTTTTGCAAAAGCAATACAGTTCCACTTATGCTTCCCTACGCTGTCTTCAGAACTACAGTCAGGTCCAAGTGTGTCCTAAGAAGGAAAAAAAAAAAATAGCAAAACAACATAAAGCAGGTCCTCTGGGTGCATCTGAGGTATGAGAATTCTCTAATAATGTTGGAGAAATATAATTTCAGTTGCACTCATTAGGGTTCAAAGTTCTATGGATAATAGATTGCTTCATTCTAACATTTTGTATGTAAACAGAGAGTTGTCTCAAAGGTGACCCATGTTAGAATATGTAAGATCTGCAAAAGCCTTTGCAATAGTGTAGAAAGAGAAATCAAAATATTTGGGAAATTAAAAATACTAAGTGAATTTAGCTTGTGTTCAGTTTATGCAACCTCTACTTAAAATACACAAAAGACAAAGAAATCAATCACTCAGAGCTTGAGTGGACAACCAGCAACTTTGAAAATTACCTAAGTCATAATATGAAATACTATATTTTAAATGACTGAGTATTTTCATTTCCATGGGATGGTAATAGATATAGGGTGGCAAAAAAAAAGTCTGTTGGTATTTTGCTATCAGGGACCATGTAACTCTAGTTACTACTTGGGAATAGAGATGATGTAAAAATCATGACCTGACCTAGAGGGAATTTAGCTGGTGGATATTTTGGCATATATTACTGTATTATATTTCAATAATGCACTTTGTTCCTGAATCTGCACATTTTATTTCTTTTCTGATTTACGCTCTTTTTATGGTCATGAAACCATGTATGCCTCTGCAGCTGCTACAGTTACAGATTGAACTATTTATGAGAAACAATCCTGTTCTCTCATACTACCTGCAGGTACAACCTTAGTGATCCTGGCTTCTTAGCTGGCTATTCTGATTCCCTCAACTCCTGCCCCAGTGTTTCTTCTTTGATACAAGACACATACACCCCTATTTGAAATTAGCCTGGGACAACCAAAAATGGGGAGGAGGTAAAACTTCATGAGTAAATACTTGATCAGTGAGAGACTTGAGTCAGTGATAAATTCTTTCCCCTCCCACATTCGTGAACTGTGAGATGATGATGATCCTGCATCATCCTGCATCCAATGATGCAGTTTGTATGGCTTCTTGAAAGACATACAATGGATTTAAACAGTCAGTTGGACATCTAGGCAGTCAATTGTAATGCAACTTTGCATGGGCTTTTCTGTCTTTCTCACTTTTCTTTTTTTGTCCTTAACACCTACTCATAGAGTTATACTGTCTAATAAAGTAATAACATGCAAATCTGTTTTACACTTTGTTTTCTGAGACTATATTAAGAGGGTTGCATTAAAGTTAAAATAGGATTCTAGGACTATGAACTGGTCTGATGGCATTAAGTATCCCACTGTTGGAAGAAAGCTTGAGGTAACAATGAACAGCAGTTGTGACAACAACAGTAACATCAAATTATGAAAGTTGTTCTTTATGTTTTATTTAGAATGAAATGTAGATGGGACATAAGAAATAGGAATATGATGACTATGACATCAAATACTTGGCAAATCATACTAATTATTATACAAATTATTATAATTTGGTACTTGGCAAATTATAATTGATTGCAAAAGTGTTATTTCTTTTAAATCCATTGATAACATTGAAAACAATAATGACATGGCCAGGGAAGACAGCAACCAATGCAATGCAGTAATACTGTCAGACACAAGGAAGGCTAGATGCAGAATTATGGCTAGTTTCTAATTTTAATGGTGCAATATCCACAAATAGGAGCAATGTTAGAAAATTGTAGGGTCCTGAGAAACAGGATAGGGACATTTGGATAGACTAACCTGAGTATCTTGTGCCTCCAGACTGCTCTGTGAAAATTCCAGGATGACCATGCGAAGAACTTACCTGAGGAAAACACCTCATCATATAAGACTGATTGTCATTAAGATCTGCTGTCATTACCCTCATGGACTCTCTGTTGATTACCAAGGACATATCTCTTTATAGCCAGACTATGTGCCAAAGGAATTGCTAAATCAGGAAAATATATATGAAAGTGTAAATTAAGAGTTTTGGTCTTTGGGGGCAGAAAATAAAATCAGATATGAGCACTCGACTCTCTCTACAAAGAGGTATCTGTTATAGTAGCTTGTAGCAATAGAGCTTTCTAAGGATTACAATATATAAATATAAAATATTTTCCTGGTTCCTTTCCAAAGGGGTCAGAGGTCATTTTGTATATATATCATAGGGGAATGGGGATATTCAGACTTTCTGAGGACTGCTAGCTACATTATCTGAGCTGACACTTGAGTCAAATAATGTGAAATATATTCATCATAATGATGACTGAAATTATTGTATGTAATTTACTGACTAGATAGAATAATAAATAGTACCTTTAATTTTTCAACAGAAGTTATAGTTAGCCCTACCTTGAGGGTCAGGAAATTAAATCTCAGAGAAATTAAATAACTTTACTAAAAATATCACATTACTCTAAGCGTTGGAGGCAATTCAGTTTAAGTCCACATTGTGTACTCTTTCACTATCATTATGCAATCCTATCATTATAAAATGTTATTTTATATTTTCATTATTAAATAAATACATTCTCACAACTAGAAATACAAAGAATAAAGAATAACAAAAGAACACAGAAATTCACTCTTGACTTCATAACTTATCTATAATACCACTAGCATTATGAAATAAAGAATTTCATATAAACAGTAACAATATCAACAAAGACAATAACAAATGCATTGAGAAATTTGAGAGTACTATAACAGATACACAATAAGATGACTTAATTTCTCATGGGTCATAAGATGCTTCATTGTCCAAAGCTCGCTACTCAATATGCTCTCAAATTCAGAGAAAACATATCAACATGAATGCATATGAAAAAGAAATAGTATGATTTTTTAATTATCTAAATGTCATAATAAAACTGACAAGTTGTTTCATATCAAATTGCATACTATCAACTGGAATGAAGAGACTCCCTCACATCTGCAGGATGATCTCCGACCTTCTGGAAAAATTGTTAAATTATAACTACCTGACAAAAATCAACTTAATTTCCCAATTCATTTCTAATTAGACATGGCAACACAATGTCATGGATGAAGGAGCCTGGTGGGCTATGTCCATAGAGTTGCAAAGAGTCAGACAGGACTGAGCCACTTCACTTTCATATTGGCTACATATTGGATACAATATCCAATATGTTTATCCATTTATGTCTTTCAAATTGTTCAGTTAATACATCAGCATATTATTCACATTCCATGCTTTCAATTCATCAAGTATCTTCCTATGTATTTGAGATTGTTTTGCTTAAATATTTATTTAGAAATTCTGTAAAAAGCAATTAACTTCCAGTTTTATGGCCAACATGCAAAAACATGGAAATAATAGATAAAATGAATATAAATTATTCTAACCCGAAGCTATCATGAATAAACTTAGAAAACTCAATTTTTCTCTGTGCTAAAAATAAGATGTCATGATAGTAGATCACAAAGGGAAAAAAGTGATATTTTAGGACTCATAAAATCTACTTCTAATGAGTTTGTGAGATTGAAATTTCAAATGTGAAATTTTCAGATAAAGGGAAAATACAGTTGAATCAAGTTACATCTTTTTGGGCTATTTAACAAATATTCTACATACAGTAAATTATCAGCATTATTTTAGCCAAATTACTTTCTGTGTCTTTTTTTTTTTTTTCCTTCATAGGGCTGTGGAGATCCTTTCTGGCTTTTTAAATTCAATGGTTACCTAATCAATCTTTATGAAACATTTCAGCACATTACTGGATGATTCCCTTTTCTTAAGTTAAAATAATTTCTGTCATATGTTGGGTATCCCTGCTTATTCTTTGAAAATGTATAAAAACAATGAAGAAAATTTTTTCAAAAGATTTAAGCATTGCACTTAAGTATAGAGAGCAAAATTAAAGAGCATCTATTTCCATGAATTTCATATCCTGATTTGTTTCCCCAGAACTCAATGATTTAGTTATTTTTTTCTTTTCTTTTAAATTAATATTATTGGAATGTAAAGACGATATATACTCCCTAGAGTCAGATTGTATGGACTTGTGTACCAGACTTTCTACCAAATGGTTGTGTGATATTGAGTGAATTTCCTCCTTCTCTGTGTCTCTTTCTTCATCAGTAAAACATTGATATTAATAATAGCGATATGTTAGGATTGCTGTGTGGATTAAATAACTGAATACATTCAAAACATTTAGGACGATGATAGGCAATTAGTAAATGTTCAGTATCATTACCATTATCATTATACAACTAAGTATATATGTTTGTTGTTTGTTTTTAATGTCTAAATGAAGTAATGGTATTAAACATTTATGTTTGTTTTTCAAAAATATAATTGCCTTGAGGATCTTTCCTTGACAGTATGTACATTTGCTTACTCCCTTCCTTTAAAGGTTCCTTACGTTTCATGTTATTTAAGTGTTCTGATTGATTTAAATCAGGTTTTCTCATTCTTGGCACCATTGACATATTGGGCTGAATAATTCCTTGTTTTGGGAGTTGTACTATGTATTAGCAGCATCACTGATCTCTCCCTATTAATCACCCATAGCTGTTTCCAACATAGATATGACAATCAAAATAAAAATTGTTTCCAAAATTTTCCAATTTTTTTGAGGGGTGGGATGTCCCACAGCACATGGGATCTTAGTCCCCCGAATTGAACTTTTTCCCCCTGCAGTGGAAGTACAGAATCTTAACCACTGGACCTCCAGGTAAGTTCCCTGCCAACTGTTTTTTGAGAGACAAAATTATCACTAGATGAAACCAGTGATTTAGCCAGTCATCAATTAAGGGACAGTTAGATGTTTTTAAAATTTTGCTGTTTTCAACAATGTCTTGAGCTTCATTGTAAAGAAGTCCTTTTTTTTTTCTTCTTTTTTCTTATACATTAGTTGGTTTCTTTCTTCCCTTTGCTCCTAGAATACTGAGTCTTAGTTCCAGTTTCTCTCAAACAATCTGAATCTCCAGTAAAACACATTTCTATTTGTTTCTAGAAATGCTTCTTTTACTTTCCTCCTTTTGAAATCATGACTGTCTTCTCTTCCCTTTTTAAGTTTAAAAAATCCAATCAATTTTTCATTCCTGAGCTCCAAGAAATATTGTTTGGGCTTGTCCCATTTTATGGAACAAGAATGAGTCCTGAATAACCTCAATATCTTGGTGAGAATAGAAAATCTAGCCAGTATCAGAAGGTTAACATAGCACAAAAGTCCAAGGTCACTGGATGAGACAGAAGATTAAGTTAGCAGAGGTTTCAAGATGCAAACAAACAAACAAACAAAAAATTATCTAGGAGATTCAAACTGTCAGGCAATGCTATCTGGTCTCTAAGTCTTTATGTCCATTATGCAAAAGTCCCATCAATTGCTTTGAGAAAGCCTCAACAGGGCACTAGTTTTTAAAAACAGGACAGCGAAGTAAAGAA
This sequence comes from Cervus canadensis, assembly GCF_019320065.1. Taxonomy (NCBI): domain Eukaryota; kingdom Metazoa; phylum Chordata; class Mammalia; order Artiodactyla; family Cervidae; genus Cervus; species Cervus canadensis. The sequence continues at coordinate 25,081,131 of NC_057415.1, forward strand.
GTATTTAGCAGGCATAGTTGAAAAATCAGACAAATGTAAGCACATAGTCTGGATTTTACTTTTACTAGATGTATATGACCTTTCACTTTTTAAAATCCTATGAGCCTCAATTCCCTTATGTAACAAAAAGAATAAAACAATCTCAAAGTATCTCAAAGTCTTTGTGCAATATATGCTAATACAGGTATAGTATATGCAGAGCGTCCGGGGTATATTAAGCATGAAGTAAATGTCTGTTTCCAGACCTCAAGGAAATCTTTCTAGATATCCTTGTGACATGATTTGTCTCTAAAAATCTCTCTAAAATTTACTTAGCAGTGATGTTCAGAGGTGTTGATAATGTCCTGCAGCGTATGAAGCATCCTAGCTAGACTCTGACTGGTAAAACATAGTTAAACTTTCTTTTTAGTTTTCACTTCACTAATTTGATGATTAATATTTTATCCTAAACTAAGTATTCAACCTTTTTTTCAAATAAATCTATTTTTTAAAATCAATGTTTTCAGCATCACTTTCTGTTGTATACAACCAAAGACTCAAACCAATACTGATGATGCAATTCACTGAAATAGTACACTGAAATTCCTGACATGCAAAATTTTTTATTTGTTAGTGAACCTTGGTGCTGAATAAAAGCTGTATCTCATGCAAATCTGTTTGGCAACCATATCAACAATGTATAAATGAAATATCCCCCAGTTACCAGATACAAATCTTAAAAACTATGATTTGAAATACATATGTAAATCAAATCCTAAATATGTCAGCCGTAAGTCCTACAGTGAACTTCAAAAACATATTAATTACACATGTATATGTGTATATATATACATATGTATGCATATATATTATACTCTATGGATGTGTAACTAGAAACATGGATAAGGCTGAAAAGAAAGTAAATAACATGAGAGACAGAAATAAAGATATTATATACAATTGAGAAAAAATTTAAAATGATTAGGAATATAAACACATGGAGAATGAGATGGCAATATTTTACATATATTTTATAAGAATCTGTGTATAAAGGAATAGGGCAAATTGAAGTTTAACTTTTTAAACTGATATTATTAAAAGAGTGGACTGAAAGAGTTTTCTTTAGAAGAAATAAAACAATCTCAGACTAAATATCTGAACCACAAGGTAGATGTGTACACAGTGAAACCGGTGAAGTTGACAAGAGTCAAAACACGGTCTGTGTGAAATCTTAAAATTCTATAATAAGATCTAATTTGTGTGATTAAAAATAATTAAACTACAGAAGAAAAATAACACATTATGTGAGGAGAGAATAGGAGAAAATGTGTTTTAAAGCTCTTGCATTTTTCCAGAGACAAAATAAGTTCCTATTTATTTTAGACTTCATTAAGAATTAGAGAACAATTTTAAGAGCAACTATTGGGGAAAAAATAAACTGGATTAGAACATTTATTATATTTCTAACGAGTATAAAGAAACAAATGAGAAAACAAAAAAAAATGGAATTAAAAAAAGATAAAATGGATCTAACTGCATTCACAAAAATAAGATTAAAATGGATCAAAGAGCTAAACGTAAGGCCAAACACTATAAAATTCTTAGCAGGAAACATAGACAGAACACCCTTTGACATAAACTGCAGCAATATCTTTTTGTTTCCACTTCCTAGAGTAATGGAAATAAAAACAAAAATAAATAAATGGGAGCTAATTAAATTTTTGCACAGCAAAGGAAATAATAAACAAAAGGAAAAGATAATCCACTGAAAATATTTGCAAATGATGCAACTGACAAGGGATTAATATTCAAAATATACAAAGAGCACAGGCAGGTCTATGTAAAAAAATAAATAAATAAATAAAACCCAATCAGAAAATGGGCAGAAGACCTAAGTAGACATTTCTCCAAAGAAGACATACAGATGGCCCAAAAGCACATAAAAAAATGCCCAGCATTACTAATTATCAGAGAAATGCAAATCAAAATTATAATGATGCATCACCTTAGACCGGTCAGAATGGCCATGATCACAAAGTCTACAAACTATAAATGCAGGAGAAGTTGTGGAGAAAGGGGAACCCTCCTACACTGTTGGTAGGAATGTATTTTGACACAACAATAATGGAGAACAGTATGGAGGTTCCTTAAAAAAACTAAAACTAGGGTTACCACATGATCCAGTAATCTCACTCCTGGACATATATCCAGAGAAAACCATAATCTGAAGAGATACACGCACCCTAATATTCACTGAAGGACTATTTACAGTAGCCCAGATCAAGAATCAACCTAAATATCCACCACAGTGGAATGGATAAAGATGTGATACATATATATAATGGAATATTATTCAGCCACAAAAAAGAACAAAATAGCCATTTGTAATAACATGGGGGGTTGACATATAGATTACCATACTAAGTGAAGTAAATCATACAAAGAAAGACAATATAATGATGTCACTTATATGTGGAATCTAGTTTGTTTTTCTTAAAAGAAAATAAACAAACTTATTTATAAAACAGAAATAGACTTACAGATATTGAAAAACAAACTTATGGTTACCAAAAGTGAAATGTAGTGGGAAGGATAAATCAGAAACTTGGAATGAACACACATACACTACTATACATAAGATAGCTAGCCAACAAGGACATACTGTATAACATAAAGAACTCCACTCAATATTCTGTGATAAACTATGTGAATTTATCTTAAAAGAATCTAAGAAAGCATGAACACATGTATACCTGTAACTGAATCACTTTCCTGTACACCCAAAACTAACACAATATTGTAAATCAATAATACTCCAATATAAAAAGGGAAATAAAAATATGTTGGACAATTGAAAAACAATTCAACCTAGAAAAAAAACTCAAAGTATGTCATAAATATTTCAAACTGAATGATAATAAAAATACTAAATTTTAAATTCATGGAAAGCATCTAAAGTAATACTTAAAGTATACCATTAAATGCTTATATTAAAAGACAGGGAATGTTGAAAAGCATAAAACTAAACCTTTGTCTTAAAGTTGTTAAAATCATACTTATCCAAGCAATATATTGATAGAAGGAAAGTATTAGCAAAGACTAGACTATTCACTAATAAACAAATATAAGGTTAATCCCTGGAGACAAATGTAAATCCTGTAAAAAAGACTAATAAATAATTCTCTATTAGGAATCAAAAGGAAATTTACAAACTCATTGTGTTTCCCTGATGGCTCAGTGGGTAAAGAATCTCCCTGCAATGCAGGAGACACAGGAGATGAGGTATGATCCCTGGTTGGGAAAATCCCCTGGAGAAGGAAGCAGCAACACAGTCCAATATTCTTGCCTGAAAAATCCCATGGACAGAGGAGCCTGGTGGGCTATAGTATAAAGGGTCACAAAGAGTGGGACATGACTGAACAAGTAAGCATGCATGCACAAACAAATTATGTTAGGAATTAAACTTATAAAACAAGAAACTTTAAAAATTTTATCAAGGCATATATAAATTTAGGTAAAATGAAAACGCTTTTAAAAAATACAATTTAACAAAACTGTCTCAAAAAAATAGAAAGTATGAATAATATTATAAGTTAAATTTTAGATACAAATCTTCCATCAAAAGAAACCCTACACTCTGTTTTACAAACTCCACACTTTCATAAAATAGATAGCACCAAACATATTTACTTTTTCAACAACTACAAAAAAGAAGAAATGCTCCAAAAGCATTGATTTGAGACTAGCAAAACTTAAGTGTACCATAAGTTTCCATAAGTGCACGTACGTGTGTGTCTAAAATGCCTACAATCTATGAGAAAGATAACTTTCAGGTGCATTTCACATACTAACAGAAATATAAATATCCTAAGTGAAATAATTGCAAGCTATATCCCCAAATGAACAAATTATAGATTATTTTCAAAATGGAAAATAAGTGTCAATACAATAAGTGATGAAAATGGTTAATCATGAGCTTAAATAATGCTCAACTCAAACATTACTCTTATTTGCACATATTAACTAACCTAATTCCTTCAATGACATTTTTAGGCCTTTTTATTACCATAAAAATTTCTTAAAAAGGAAACAGAGCACTGTGTGCTCATACAGGAACGGGCAGAGCTTGCTTGTATTTGTTTTCAAGAAATCAGGTCAGGTTTAAGTATACATGGATATTCAAACCCAAGGAAAAAAATGCTTAAAAATAAGTGCATATGTGATAAAACTGCATATCATTACATCCTTTGTATATATAATAAAAATTTCAAATAAATACTTTGTCTGAAAGGGTTGATCTCTGAGATGTATTCACAGATATCTAAAAATTATTGGTATGAAAATGAGATTTTGCTTTAATTATTTTACCACATAGCTATGTCATACATAAAACATGCATACATAATGTATGTAGCAAATATATATGCACGCAACCATACACATGCAAAGACATATATGTAGATATATGCATGTGTTTTGCATACAAGAGGTATTCTTATGCACATTATATCTATGCCAATATCCATCTTTCTATGTGTCTATCTATGTGTCTCTCCATATACTTACCTATCCTTCTATCTAGGTATTTATTTATATTAGACAGATGTTAAAAATTTGACCTATTTTTAAGTTATTTGATAAGGGAGAAAGTGTTTTTGGAGCATTGACTGACATCTTTAATTAGATGTATACAAGTATGAATTCCACAAATTAAAAAAAAATAACTATGATAATAAAAGACAAGAGACTTTAAAATTATGTTCCAACAGCAAGTTTTATAGCCAAGGAGTGAAGTCTCTTTAATGATATGAAATAATGATAAAGGATAATAATTTAAAGGTGAAAAGGCAGTATGCAAAGTAATATGTAACAGAATATGTGATAGTAAATAATTGCAAACAATTGAAACATCACATTTTAAATTTAAATTTATGTTTGGAAATTGTGAAGAAATCATGAACACACTTGATGTGTTTTCTCGGAACACAAAGGAACAGTAAATTTTATAATTATGATAGATTTAATGGAAAGAAAATAATATCTATTTAGTTTGACTCCTGCTGTTGCAACTGACAGATAATCTATCTAAAATAAATTTATGCAAACAAACATACCTATTTTTTCACATAACTGAAAAATATAAGATCCTCCACCAGACCTCCATATTATATGTTATATTCACATTACTGAAGAAATATTAAAAGCAATCCTATTAAATTGAAGTACTATGGATTGACATTAACTTTATATTTCTTCTTTGTCCTTGGCCAATGAAATAGAACAAGATATTTTTAAAAGATCAAAATATTGAGAAGAAAAATAGTCATTTTTATAGATAAATTTATTTCTTAAAAGCCCAACTGAAGCAAATGAGAAGTTTATGAAAGTTAGTAAGAAATTTAGGTAGGGAAACAAACAAAAGAAAAAAAAAAATTTTTAAATCAATATCTTACCTACAGGCCAGCATTCAATGATATATGTTCAAGTATAACTTTGGTGAATTTTTTCTAAGCTCTCTACATACACAAGTTACAATTTTATTTGAGATACTTTTCATTTTTCTTTACTCCTCAGATATTTATTTTGATGTTTGTTAACTTCTCTTATGATGCTTATTTTCATCAAATATTTGGAGATTCTTTGATGTTGCTTTATCTCTCTTTTGTAATCCTATTACCAGAGGCACTCTGAGTCAATACTCAGGCAACTGAAACACAGAGGCAGGATCTGCCATTGATTGTTCTATACGCCTTTCCTAAGTCTTGAACTACCTTACCCTTTTCGGAATTTCTATTATTTTGACCCGAGAATGAATGCCATTGCAATTTGCTCTTCATCCCAAGTAGGACAGGTGAAAGAGTGTCATCTTCTCAGCTGTTCTAAATGAATTAATTATCTTTTAAATCTCCTCTTAGTAGATTCCAATCTTGTAACAGTCAAAATCCTCAGTAGTCCTTTTCTATTTGTGTTTCTGGATGTGATTTCCTCTGGTCTTATTTCTTCATCAAATAATTAACATCCGCTTCCTAGTTTTCATGAATATTTGGAAAAAAAAATTGTCCTAATGCTATTCTTTATTATTTTTCAGCTCTATTGCAGTTATATTTCAAATTAAATTTGTTTCTCTTTTCAAAAGATTGAGTGAGACAGCTGATCAATACCATCAATACCAGTATCATTACCTTTTTATGTCCCCAGCTTAGAAAAGGGATTATATGTCCATAAACTATTTGGCAAAATTTGCAGTCTTTCAGTGACAAAATGATCTACAAAATATTTTTAAAGTAAGCTATATGTAAGCACACACGTATATATGAATGTTTGTGACATTGTTAGAAAGCATATACAAACATATCTACTTACTTATAGACAACATGCATATATACATACATGGGTACACAGATATGCATTCAGATCTGCACATGCATGTGTACATTTGCATATGTCTCCATGTAGGTATATAATTACATTGAAACATACACAAAGATATCAGGAGAAACATCTCCATGCACATGCATAAATGTGTGTGTATATATAAATATGTATAAAAACAGGTATATATATGCTTGCTTATGTATGCATGCATATGAATGTACATATAAACTATGATATACACATACTTCAGGATTCAGTTCAGTTCAGTCACTCAATTGTGTCTGACTCTGCAACCCCATGGACTGCAGCATGCCAGGTCTCCCTGTCGATCACCAACTCCCATAGTTTACTCAAACTCATGTCCATCGAGTCGGTGATGCCATCCAAATATCTCATCCTCTGTCCTCTCCTCCTCGTGCCTTCAATCTTTCCCAGCATCAGGGTCTTTTCCAATGAGTCAGTTCTTCACATCAGGTGGCCAAAGTATTGGTGTTTTAGTTTCAGCATCAGTCAGTCCTTCCAATGAATATTCAGGACTGATTTCCTTTAGGATGGACTGGTTGGATCTCCTTACAGTCCAAGGGACTTTCAAGAGTATTCTGCAACACCACAGTTCAAAAGCATCAATTCTTTGGCACTCAGCCTTAATAGTCTAACTCTCACATCCACACATGACTACTAGAATAACCATAGCTGTGACTAGATGGACCTTTGTTGGCATAGTAATGTCTCTGTTTTTTAATATGCTGTCTAGGTTGGTCATAACTTCTCTTCCAAGGAGGAATGTCTTTTAATTTCATGGCTGCAATCACCATCTGCAGTGATTTTGGAGCCCAAGAAAATAGTCTCTCACTGTTTCCATTATTTCCCCATCTGTTTGCCATGAAGTGATGGGGCCGGATGCCATGATCTTGGTTTTCTGAATGTTGAGTTTTAAGCCAAATTTTTCACTCTCTTCTTTCACGTTCATCAAGAGGCTCTTTAGTTTTTCTTCACTCTCTGCCATTAAGGGTGGTGTCATCTGCATATCTTAGGTTATTGATGTTTCTCTTGGCAATCTTCATTCCAGCTTGTGCTTCATCCAGCCCAATGTTTCTCATGATGTGCTCTGCATATAAGTTAAACAAGCAAGGTAACAATATACAGCCTTGACATACTCCTTTCCTGATTTGGAACCAGTCTGTTGTTCCATGTCCAGTTCTAACTATTGCTTCCTGACCTGCATACAGGTTTCTCAAGAGGCAGGTCATGTGGTCTGGTATTCCCATCTTTCAGAATGTTCCACAGTTTGTTGTGATTCACACAGTCAAAGTCTTTGACATAGTAAATAGAGCAGAAGTAGGTGTTTTTCTGGATTGTTTTTTCGATGATCCAACGGATGGTGGCAATTTGATGTCTAGTTCCTCTGCCTTTCCTAAATCCAACTTGAAGATCTGGAACTTCATGGTTCATGTACTGTTGAAGCCTGGCTTGGAGAATTTTGAGAATTACTTTAGTAGTGTGTGAGATGAATGCAATTGTGCGGCAGTTTGAGAATTTTTTGGCATTGCCTTTCTTTTGGATTAGAATGAAAACTGACCTTTTCCAGTCCTGTGGCCACTGCTGAGTTTTCCAAATTTGCTGGCATATTGAGTGCAGCACTTTCACAGCATCATCTTTTAGGATATGAAATAGCTCAATTGGAATTTCATCACCTCCACTAGCTTTGTTCGTAGTGACTCTTCCTAAGGCCCACTTGACTTCACATTCCAGGATATCTGGCTCTAGGTGAGGGGTCACACCATCGTGATTATCTGGGTCATGAAGATCATTTTTGCATAGTATACTTCAGGCGTTTTCATATACTTGCCTAAAATACATATATGATTATGTATATTTTGAACATTTTTGTAGGCCTATGAATATCTCCTTGATATCATTTAAGTGGTGATTTCTATTACATTGCATACTTGTCTAATAATTCTATTTATTAAAGTTAAATTTCTATCTTTTAAACTCTGTTCCTTCCAGTTTCTACTACAATATGTGGTTTCTTTAACGGCTGGGTCCTGCAGTCACATTACATGGAATGTCAGTAGTAGTGAATGTTGTTCTTCTAATAATAGTGTTCTCAGGACTTAATGAATAGGATAAGCAAAGCCCAATAGTGACTTGTGTTTAGTAGATAGTATTTTATGAATTATAACTGTTTTTGTTGTATAAGAATACATATGTATAAAACATTACTACATATAAACATATGGCATATTAATCTAAATGCATATATTTGCCCTTGGGATTTATCATTACTTTACAATATATTCTAAAAGTAGAGTTTGAAGGTCTAGAAAGATTTAACAGATCTTGCAAATTTTCTTCCAGAAAAATCGTACCCATTTAGAATTGTATTCACAATTAACTACCCATTCATTTATAATCATCCTCATCATTTTTCTTTCTTTTTTCCTTAATAATTCTTTCTCTTTAGCATAAATTAAAAGATATACCATCTTTGTTTAGAAAGACTTAAGAATAGAGATACTTTATGCAAATGCAAAATGATTCCAATCAAAATGCCATGGAGCCAACAGGCAAGATGAAGTCTTAAATGGTAACTGGGTAAGAACCTGTAGTCTGTATGTGGTGTTCTTTGTTTACTTGGCTTTATTTTTCCTCAACATTTCCTTTAAGTAATGGCACTAAATATCACATTTCTGAACTTCTATGAAACCAAATAAATATTTGTTTTTTCCTAATTCATCCTAACTTCCGCATGCTCAATTCAAAGTCTCAATGCAAGAAGTACCAATCTGCTGAATATGGTTGCTTCCGTGCTGGTTCTGTTTTGTTTCCTTTGCCTCCAGAGAAGAATGACAATGAGGTTTCTTTATGCTGCATTAGGGTACCCATACACAAGAAATTAAAGTCTCTATGAGAAATCTGTACATTATGACTATGGCATGTTATAGAAAACAGAAATGAGAAGCTGTCTATCCTCAACTAAGTAAACAAACAACAGCAACACAGTTAAAGGGGAAGAATAGTCAGACTTTGGTTAAGATTTCAGCAAGAACAGGAATTACTAAATTCAGGGCCTGGAAAATGTTGGTTTCTATCATAAAAAATCAAAAGGTGATTTGTTACATCAAAACAAAGGATCTTATATGCTGATTATAGATATAAACTGAGCAAAGCATGTGAATAAAGCTTCCTGGAGTCAAAATTAAGATGTGTAAATAAAATAATTTTATAGAAAGTGCTAACCTATTTTAATTGATAAATTATTTTGGTGAGACAAACTTT